>NW_015505766.1:828346-871619 GCF_001515645.1 Sinocyclocheilus grahami | reverse complement strand
TTGGGTTTTTTTTTTTTTTTTTTTTTTTTTTTACTGAGTTGTCTGTTGTTCCCAAATATTTGCTGCGATTTTGTTTGGCACAAATTTGCTAAACATTAAGCCGCACATTGTCTTGCATATTTGCATATTTTTTGTTATAAGTTGAGGTTAAATTGTTGGAATCCGTGTGTGATAATTGTCGATTTGGTGATTTTGGTTTTGTCAGAAACGAGAGAAGAGAAAGCATGAGAAGATCCTGAGTGAGGAGTTTTATCCCGCTATCACCAACCTGAACCAGTTCCTCCCGCCGGAGCACGGCATCGAGTACATCGCCTGGGACATGGCGCGATACACGAAGAGGTGCGTACGACTGTCGTAAAGTGACTGTTTTTCAGGAACTGATATAATGTACACTACTGTTCAAAAGTTGGCGTCTGTAAGATCTTTCAATAAGTCTCTTTTGCTCATTTTCTGATCGAAAATACAGTAAAAATTGTGAAAATGTTTTACTATTTCAAATAAATTTTCAGCATCGTTACTCCAGTCTTCGGTGTTTTATTTTTCAGGATTCACAGATGAATAGAAAGTTCAAAAGAACAGCATTTATTTGAAATGGAAATCTTTTGTAACATTGTAATTGACAGTAGAATTGCAACTTCTCATCTGCAGTAAACTGTGCAACGTGTTGGATCGTCTCAGTATGATCGCTGAGAATGTGGTCAAGAGGACGGGATTCTTCGTTAATCGACCTGAATTTTATTGCCACACGTTACGTCCTGATGAAAGGTAAATGCACGCACTTAAATGACCTTTACAACAAAACATCCGTTTGTTTAAGATGAGAATAACTTGATTCCAGCATCTGTTTCAGCAGCGGTGTGACACACAAAAGGTGGAAGGAATAAACGAATGAATCTAAGATTGTGTAAATAATGTTGTTTAATAACAAATGTGTCATGTAAATTCACATTTATGTGATAGAAATGGCTGTTCTGTTTTTAAATGCAAATCGTTTGAAGAATATTCTGCAAATGTTAGCCACAGGGGTTTATCAGAACACTATATTAAAAGAACAGTTCACCCAAAAATGAACATTTCCTGAAAAAATTCTCACCCTCAGGCCATCTGAGATGCAGATGAGTTTGTTTCTTTATCAGATTTGGAGAAATGTAGCATTGCATCACTGTCTCAGCAATGGATCCTCTGCAAGTGAATGGGTGCCGTCAGAATCCAAACAGCTGATAAAAACATCACAATAATCCACAAGTACTCCACACCACTGCAGTCTATTTATTAACGTCAAACAAATCCATCAAGACCATTTTGAAGAGTCCATAATCCATAATAACGCTTCCTCCAGTGATGCAACAGGCAGTGATGTAGAATTGGTGGGTGGGGCTAAACAGGCAGTGATGTAGAATCGGTGGGCAGGGCTAAACCGGCAGTGATGTAGAATCGGTGGGCAGGGCTAAACCGGCAGTGATGTAGAATCGGTGGGCAGGGCTAAACCGGCAGTGATGTAGAATCGGTGGGCAGGGCTAAACCGGCAGTGATGTAGAATCGGTGGGCAGGGCTAAACCGGCAGTGATGTAGAATCGGTGGGCAGGGCTAAACCGGCAGTGATGTAGAATCGGTGGGCAGGGCTAAACCGGCAGTGATGTAGAATCGGTGGGCAGGGCTAAACCGGCAGTGATGTAGAATCGGTGGGCAGGGCTAAACCGGCAGTGATGTAGAATCGGTGGGCAGGGCTAAACCGGCAGTGATGTAGAATCGGTGGGCAGGGCTAAACCGGCAGTGATGTAGAATCGGTGGGCAGGGCTAAACCGGCAGTGATGTAGAATCGGTGGGCAGGGCTAAACCGGCAGTGATGTAGAATCGGTGGGCAGGGCTAAACCGGCAGTGATGTAGAATCGGTGGGCAGGGCTAAACCGGCAGTGATGTAGAATCGGTGGGCAGGGCTAAACCGGCAGTGATGTAGAATCGGTGGGCAGGGCTAAACCGGCAGTGATGTAGAATCGGTGGGCAGGGCTAAACCGGCAGTGATGTAGAATCGGTGGGCAGGGCTAAACCGGCAGTGATGTAGAATCGGTGGGCAGGGCTAAACCGGCAGTGATGTAGAATCGGTGGGCAGGGCTAAACCGGCAGTGATGTAGAATCGGTGGGCAGGGCTAAACCGGCAGTGATGTAGAATCGGTGGGCAGGGCTAAACCGGCAGTGATGTAGAATCGGTGGGCAGGGCTAAACCGGCAGTGATGTAGAATCGGTGGGCAGGGCTAAACCGGCAGTGATGTAGAATCGGTGGGCAGGGCTAAACCGGCAGTGATGTAGAATCGGTGGGCAGGGCTAAACCGGCAGTGATGTAGAATCGGTGGGCAGGGCTAAACCGGCAGTGATGTAGAATCGGTGGGCAGGGCTAAACCGGCAGTGATGTAGAATCGGTGGGCAGGGCTAAACCGGCAGTGATGTAGAATCGGTGGGCAGGGCTAAACCGGCAGTGATGTAGAATCGGTGGGCAGGGCTAAACCGGCAGTGATGTAGAATCGGTGGGCAGGGCTAAACCGGCAGTGATGTAGAATCGGTGGGCAGGGCTAAACCGGCAGTGATGTAGAATCGGTGGGCAGGGCTAAACCGGCAGTGATGTAGAATCGGTGGGCAGGGCTAAACCGGCAGTGATGTAGAATCGGTGGGCAGGGCTAAACCGGCAGTGATGTAGAATCGGTGGGCAGGGCTAAACCGGCAGTGATGTAGAATCGGTGGGCAGGGCTAAACCGGCAGTGATGTAGAATCGGTGGGCAGGGCTAAACCGGCAGTGATGTAGAATCGGTGGGCAGGGCTAAACCGGCAGTGATGTAGAATCGGTGGGCAGGGCTAAACCGGCAGTGATGTAGAATCGGTGGGCAGGGCTAAACCGGCAGTGATGTAGAATCGGTGGGCAGGGCTAAACCGGCAGTGATGTAGAATCGGTGGGCAGGGCTAAACCGGCAGTGATGTAGAATCGGTGGGCAGGGCTAAACCGGCAGTGATGTAGAATCGGTGGGCAGGGCTAAACCGGCAGTGATGTAGAATCGGTGGGCAGGGCTAAACCGGCAGTGATGTAGAATCGGTGGGCAGGGCTAAACCGGCAGTGATGTAGAATCGGTGGGCAGGGCTAAACCGGCAGTGATGTAGAATCGGTGGGCAGGGCTAAACCGGCAGTGATGTAGAATCGGTGGGCAGGGCTAAACCGGCAGTGATGTAGAATCGGTGGGCAGGGCTAAACCGGCAGTGATGTAGAATCGGTGGGCAGGGCTAAACCGGCAGTGATGTAGAATCGGTGGGCAGGGCTAAACCGGCAGTGATGTAGAATCGGTGGGCAGGGCTAAACCGGCAGTGATGTAGAATCGGTGGGCAGGGCTAAACCGGCAGTGATGTAGAATCGGTGGGCAGGGCTAAACCGGCAGTGATGTAGAATCGGTGGGCAGGGCTAAACCGGCAGTGATGTAGAATCGGTGGGCAGGGCTAAACCGGCAGTGATGTAGAATCGGTGGGCAGGGCTAAACCGGCAGTGATGTAGAATCGGTGGGCAGGGCTAAACCGGCAGTGATGTAGAATCGGTGGGCAGGGCTAAACCGGCAGTGATGTAGAATCGGTGGGCAGGGCTAAACCGGCAGTGATGTAGAATCGGTGGGCAGGGCTAAACCGGCAGTGATGTAGAATCGGTGGGCAGGGCTAAACCGGCAGTGATGTAGAATCGGTGGGCAGGGCTAAACCGGCAGTGATGTAGAATCGGTGGGCAGGGCTAAACCGGCAGTGATGTAGAATCGGTGGGCAGGGCTAAACCGGCAGTGATGTAGAATCGGTGGGCAGGGCTAAACCGGCAGTGATGTAGAATCGGTGGGCAGGGCTAAACCGGCAGTGATGTAGAATCGGTGGGCAGGGCTAAACCGGCAGTGATGTAGAATCGGTGGGCAGGGCTAAACCGGCAGTGATGTAGAATCGGTGGGCAGGGCTAAACCGGCAGTGATGTAGAATCGGTGGGCAGGGCTAAACCGGCAGTGATGTAGAATCGGTGGGCAGGGCTAAACCGGCAGTGATGTAGAATCGGTGGGCAGGGCTAAACCGGCAGTGATGTAGAATCGGTGGGCAGGGCTAAACCGGCAGTGATGTAGAATCGGTGGGCAGGGCTAAACCGGCAGTGATGTAGAATCGGTGGGCAGGGCTAAACCGGCAGTGATGTAGAATCGGTGGGCAGGGCTAAACCGGCAGTGATGTAGAATCGGTGGGCAGGGCTAAACCGGCAGTGATGTAGAATCGGTGGGCAGGGCTAAACCGGCAGTGATGTAGAATCGGTGGGCAGGGCTAAACCGGCAGTGATGTAGAATCGGTGGGCAGGGCTAAACCGGCAGTGATGTAGAATCGGTGGGCAGGGCTAAACCGGCAGTGATGTAGAATCGGTGGGCAGGGCTAAACCGGCAGTGATGTAGAATCGGTGGGCAGGGCTAAACCGGCAGTGATGTAGAATCGGTGGGCAGGGCTAAACCGGCAGTGATGTAGAATCGGTGGGCAGGGCTAAACCGGCAGTGATGTAGAATCGGTGGGCAGGGCTAAACCGGCAGTGATGTAGAATCGGTGGGCAGGGCTAAACCGGCAGTGATGTAGAATCGGTGGGCAGGGCTAAACCGGCAGTGATGTAGAATCGGTGGGCAGGGCTAAACCGGCAGTGATGTAGAATCGGTGGGCAGGGCTAAACCGGCAGTGATGTAGAATCGGTGGGCAGGGCTAAACCGGCAGTGATGTAGAATCGGTGGGCAGGGCTAAACCGGCAGTGATGTAGAATCGGTGGGCAGGGCTAAACCGGCAGTGATGTAGAATCGGTGGGCAGGGCTAAACCGGCAGTGATGTAGAATCGGTGGGCAGGGCTAAACCGGCAGTGATGTAGAATCGGTGGGCAGGGCTAAACCGGCAGTGATGTAGAATCGGTGGGCGGAGCTAAACAGGCAGTGATGTATATATTTCGCTCCTGAAGATCTGCAAACTTCCAGCAGTGATTTTTATTTCACATGAATCTGTTTCTGCAAGACCTTGATGCTAACAATGCTGAGTGAATGCTGAAAATGGATCAACGAATACTCCTAATACTAATACTAAGACTCCAATTAATATACCGAACAAATTTTCTTCCTGATGAGCTGCATATGTGTACAGTGCTGCAAACACTATTTCTGTCCTTCTCATAAAAGCCCAGAAAGCCTCCCGTCTGAGTCACGGCTGAGGTAAATGCAGCACTTTTGTTGTTTCCCAGCTCTTGTTGTTGTAAAGCGCTAATGGTCCACGTGTTGAAGCACTTATTTGTTTTCAAAGACACAAGGTGAAAGTTTGAGGCGAGCAGCGGGTCTGATGATGGAGATCGGCTGTCAGAGCCTCGTTTGCTTTAAACGACTCTCTTTGTTGTTCAGGTGGGGAGATCTCGGAGGGAAGGTCACACCGAATGGCAGGCTACAGGTTTGTCTTCCTCAAAATCTGCTGCATGTTGGTGCTCAATCTGGTCAAGAAGTGTCCAATCAAAAACACAGCATTTATCTGACCGACACGTTAAACCAGCAGTCACACGCCGCCTGGTTTTACGTTGTTGTTTAAATGTAGATGCATTCTGTCAAAGATCTGTCAATGCTTTGTAAAATTCAGTAAATTATTCTTTATCACTGTAATGATTTTTTTTTTTATTCCAATGGGTACAGATGCATTAACCATTAAGAAGGCATATCCTGTTGTTTGCATGCATTTTTAGTTATTTATAAAATACAAAAAAAAATTAAAAACGTGTTTAAAACTCGTCTTAAGACATGTTTTCTTAAAGAAGCCTTTTTAATCAGTAGATGTTGAACAGATTCACATGTTTTATGCATTTTAATTCATTGTACACACACACACACACAGATCAATATATATATATAATATCTATATCTGTCTATATTTTATATATACTGTATATATATATATACTTATAGAACTAAAACTAAACTAAAACATTTTGATCTTAAAAATCAAATGCATTTTAACTGATATAAAATATAAACTAAAATGACTAAAACTATATATAAAAGCTATATAGACATAAAAAACAAAACTAGATATAAAAAAACACACAACAGAACTTCTAAATATTTCACTAAAATTAAAATGAAAACAGAGAATAAAAATATATTCAAAATATGAATATAAACTATTATATATATATATATATATATACACACACACACAAATACCTTTGTTTGCATATGTTTTTAGACATTTAGATACATTTTTATTGAATAATTTTTTTCTCATATTTCCACATAAATTACCCATTAGGAAGTAAATATAAAAAAAGTGTTTAAAATACATTTTGATCACTAGGTATTGAACAGATTTACTTCTGCTTTTTATTTTGTTTTATGTATTTTTAATTCCGTTTTTATTTCCCTCTTTTTTAAATCGGTTGTCCGTCAATTTATTTGTGCTTTTTTTAATGTATATTTTTAGGTTCCTGTAATTGTACTTTGTTTTTTAAAGTGAATCATAATAATATTTCACAATTTTTACTGTATTTTTAATCAAATAAATGCAGCCTTGGTGAGCAGAAGACACTTCTTTCAACAATTTTTTTTTTTTAAATAAATAAATAATTATATATATATATATATATATAAACAATTATTCCAATCTTTTGACCAGTAGCTTTTATATTTAATTAATTTATTTTATTTTATTGCTTATATTTTTTTGCATTTCTTTTTTTAAATGTGTTTTTATTAAACGTTTTATAAACAGAACAATATACACACAACATTTCCTTAAAATATTAATGCTTAAAAAATACAAATAAAAAAAATGGATAAATAAATAAGCATACAAAATGGAAAAAACTAAGACAGCTTAAATAATATTAAACAAAAAAATTTATAAAAACGTCGATAACTTAAAATAAATACAAATACAATAACTACAAAAAGCCCCTGACAACATTTCAATGTCAACCAAATATGTTTCGATTAGTGCCCAGTTCTGTTGGAAAATGTCTGATTTGAACAGTAAATCTGTCATATTCTCAAATATATATGTATCTGATTCAGTCTCTGTATTCATTCTGTCAGAGTAGGTTCGTGCATCTTCAACCAATTCACAGTGATTATCTTCCTAGCTGCCGCTAATAATATATGTAGTACAAATAGGTGGGATTATTCTTTGCATTTCTGATATCATTTTTCATGATTAGGCACATTTAAACTCCAGATTCTCATTACAGTAATGCAAAAAAAAGATTTTCAATAATTATTCATAATTTTTCTGCACACCCATCCATAGAAATGTGTGTATTATGTAACATTATGTTAATGTGTCCCGTTTCATAAGTTAATGATGGTCTGGAGCTGGAGAGAGAGAGAGAGAGAGAGAGTGGGCGAGAGACCTGTGTGAGCCATTATATCCTCCACCCACGTTCTCTCATGCTCTCCTTCGTGAATTATTCATATCTGCCTTTGTGCTGATGGGTCGCTTTGTGTGAATTATAATGATTCGATTTATAAACTGCCAATCTCACATGTTATTGGCCCTGTGCAGAGCTGAATCCATCAGAAAACGTGTGAATGCGCCGCACGCAGTGGATTATTGTCAGGTTTTGCTGGATTTCCTGAAATCACTTTGCGGTTGGACATCGTTTAGTTTTTCCATGTTTATTGTGTTCCATTTATTGTATTTACAGACATGATTGAATCTTTTATGTGTGTCGTCATAGCAACAACCCAGTTCTAGTCTCCGTGGTTACAGCGTCACCAAACTCGAATCCCATTGGTTGCTAGTGAATATTTTTGGGTCACACGGTTTGTTTTCCCGTAATTTTGCGTTTGAATGTTCACCGCGTCATCGCGTCCTCGCGGGAGTTTGGTTTGCGCACACAAATTCGCATGTTGTATTCTTAATTGCTTCATGTTCTTATAATAATGTTAACGTTATGATTTTAGGATAAGAGTGAAATCTAATGTAAGCCTGAAATGAGCTGTAATTGCCGTTTGGTTGATTGGCGAAGGCGCCGCATTCCAGTCAAGCGCTGTGATTATATTGCACCCGTGTGAACGCTTTCGCCGCCAGCGACACTGTGTTTGACATAAACAAACATGGAGAGTGTGTGTGTGTGTGAGTGTGTGTGTCTGTGTCTGTGTGTGTGTGTGTGTGTGTGTGTGTGTCTGTGTCTGTGTCTGTGTCTGTGTCTGTGTCTGTGTCTGTGTCTGTGTCTGTGTCTGTGTCTGTGTCTGTGTCTGTGTCTGTGTCTGTGTCTGTGTCTGTGTCTGTGTCTGTGTCTGTGTCTGTGTCTGTGTCTGTGTCTGTGTCTGTGTCTGTGTCTGTGTCTGTGTCTGTGTCTGTGTCTGTGTCTGTGTCTGTGTCTGTGTCTGTGTCTGTGTCTGTGTCTGTGTCTGTGTCTGTGTCTGTGTCTGTGTCTGTGTCTGTGTCTGTGTCTGTGTCTGTGTCTGTGTCTGTGTCTGTGTCTGTGTCTGTGTCTGTGTCTGTGTCTGTGTCTGTGTCTGTGTCTGTGTCTGTGTCTGTGTCTGTGTCTGTGTCTGTGTCTGTGTCTGTGTCTGTGTCTGTGTCTGTGTCTGTGTGTGTGTGTGTGTCTGTGTGTGTGTGAGAGTGTGTGTGTGTGAGAGTGTGTGTGTGTGTGTGTGTGTGTGTGTGTGTGAGTGAGTGAGTGTGTTTGAGTGTGTGGGTGTGTGAGTGAGTGAGTGTGTCTGTGTGTGTGTTTGAGTGTCTGTGTGTGTGTGTGTCTCTGTGTGTGTTTGAGTGTGTGTGTGTGTGTGTGTGTGTGTGTGTGTGTGTGTGGAGAAAATGAATTAGTGATGCACCACAACAAAAAATCTTGGACGAGATGAGAACTTAACACTGGGCTGAAAACCAAAAATAAGTATTGAAAAAACTAAATCAATTCTAAATATGATATTTTTATATTGTATTTTTATCTGATATTGTTTATATTTTATATATTATCATAATATTTATATTATAATTTTTTGTAATGTTTATTTTAAAATCCCCTTTAGATATTAAAACTGAATTTTGGCTAATATAAATAAAAATAAATCAAATAATTATATATACAGTATATATATATATATATATATATACAAAAATGTCAACAATTCTGTGTTTTTCTGTCAATATGGGGTGCTGTGTGTACATTGAGGAAAAAAAATTAACTTAAATGATTTTAGCAAATGGCTGCAATATAACAAAGAGTGAAAAATTTAAGAGAGTCTGAATACTTTCCGTACCCACTGTATATATATATATAGAGAGAGAGAGAGAGTTTTTTTTAATATAATTTTTTTAAATATAAATTATGTAACTATAAGATGTTAAAACTTACTTTTGGCTAGTATAATATTTAAAATTTTTCCCCTATAAAGTGTTTAGGAATTTAATTTTTATTATCTATTTTCTGAATGATTTAAAACCTTTATGCCTTAGCATATTGAAAAAGAAAAAAATAATAAAATATAATTTTTATATATATAAAATTTTTTATTTTTTTGTATTGCACAACTCTTTAAATGTTAAAAGTTATCTTAATAACATTTTAATTATTTTAATAATTTCACTAATTAATTAAATACAAGTTAATAATTTTAATTTTGCTTCCATTTCGCACGGAAATGATCAGAAATCATTGATTACATTAATGATGCCGTTTTTGTCTCCGTGCCAGTGTTTCAGATCAGATTTGAAAGTGACCATTTCTTTACAAATTTACAAATAGTTAAAAGTGTAGTTTTGTAGAAAAGCTCATTTTAGTTAGTCATTCCTCAACACTTTATCTGATGGTTCAGCTGAACTTTTAAGTCATTCTTGGCTCTTTTTTGACAGACTTAATCAAAACGCTTGGCCTGTCAGGTTTGATTCGGAGCTCGACGAGTCCAGAGAGACTTGTTTTTTTCTTTGACATGAACAGAGAGATGAAGTTATTGAAAGAGCGAGAGGAATGGATGAGTGGTTCGTTTCTCAGTGTCACCTGTCGTTATAATCTTCTCCTGCTCTGCGCTTGTGATTCTCGGACAGAATGGATGTGATTGAGGCGTTTAGCGCGTCCCGTTCGCTAGAGGACACCGCGACATCGTCTGGAGTTATTCCAGGAGTAGTTCACCCAAAAATGACAATTACATCTTCATTTACTTGCCCATAGCACACGTGCATCACAGAGACCTGAAAATGTGTGTTTTAGGGCATTTTAAAGGTGGTTCCTGTCTGATTAAATATTATATAGTAATTTATTAAATATTATAAAAAATATTTTATTATTATTATAAAATATATATATAATTATATTATATTATTATAAATATTATTAAATATAAATAAAAATATTATTATAAATATTTTACAATTTTAATAATATTAAATAGTTAGAAAATATAAATTTTTCTAATATTAAATAGTTAGAAAATTGTATTAATGTTTTTATAAAACTGCATTTTAAATGATTCTTTGATTGATTGAAATGATTGAGATACTATTATAGATTTTATTAATATTTTGAGTTTTTATTTATACTTTCAGTTTTAATTTTAGTAATTTTAGCAAATTAGATGATTGGAAATTTAGTTTATTTTTATTATTTTATTTTGTATATATTAAACGCCTATATCGTTTTTATTATTTGATTTTGGTTTTAGTTTCAGTTATTTTAGTACATCAAATTAAACCAAAAGAAAATAAGAAAAAAGCTATAAAAAATAAATCATATTTATTAAATTCGTTTTAATTAAATGCCCTTTTTAAGTATTTTATTAAAGTTATTTTATTTCAAGTTGAGTTATGTCTTATTTGAGTTTTTTTTATATTTTATTTGTTATTTTAATATTTTAAAGTTATTTTATTTCAATTAACACATTTTATGCATGTTTTAGTTTTAGTTTTAGTTAACTATAATAACCCGGACTTATACCATGTCTATGTTAAAGGCAAAAATACCATAAAATAGTCCATAATTATACATTTTTTGAAAAAATGTTATTATTTTTTTTTTTATTCTTTGTTTCTTATCTCATTGAGAGATATTTGTTTTTGTTTTAAGCATAAACCTTACTTAATTTAGAATTTTTTTTTTTTTTTTTTTTCAGAAAAAGACTGCTTATGTAATTTTTCATCTCCAGTGAATGAATCTTCTTTATATGTTTGTACTGGAAAACGAGACACACATACTGAAGAAGAGCATCTGTTTTTGCGCTGTGCTGGTTAATTAAAGGAGTGGGTTTGAGGTTTGATCGAATGGTTCATGTTTTTGCCTATTTTTGAGGTTCTTCAGACTCTTTTCTTGTTCTCCATGTTGTATTTATAGCCTCGTCTCATTTAGACTCTCCTCAGGTCAATTCTGCTGAAATGAATCAGAGTTCAGCACACACACCGCTGTTATATTTCAGTATTACACAGACTGTATTATACAGGTGAATCTCAAGCACATGCTGTTTTTCACTCTAAAATCAAAATAAACATTTTTTTATTGCATTAAAAACTGAAGCTTATTTTAGCACCTTTAAGATTAATTTTTTAAATAGGGCCAAAATGCAAAAAAAAAAAAAGTAATGGTCCTAAAATAGGTTTGATATATAGAAATATATATATATAAAAAAATTACATTTTACTTTAAAACGTAAAATTTAATTTTTTTTTATTTCTGGGCTTTGGAGTTAGATCTTGGCATATTCTTAAGTTTCACCTTTACTCTTCTGAATCTTATTATTAAAATGTCTGTTTGAATTTTTTTTTTTTTTAATTAAAATAATTAATATAAAATTATCAATTAAATAAAATTATACAATGAAAATAAAATTAGAATTAAATAAAAATAATACAATAAAATTAATCAATTTATTTAAATAAAATATAAATTGAATAATTAAAATTAAAATATTATTGTAGTTCATAAAGCTTTGGTTAAAATGACTGCCAAATGTAAATAAAATAAATATATAAAGTAATATTAAATACTCTTTACTCATTATTGTAATTCATAAATCTAATGTAAATGAATAATAATAATAATGTAAAATTAAATTATTACATTTTTAAATTAAATACAATTAAATTTAAATTTAAAATTAAATACATTTAAATAAAAATACAATTAAACAAATGAATAAAATAAAACAAAATTTATATCATTGTTATTTTAGTATCATTGATGTGCTTTAATAGTTTTTATTAATAACTTGAATTTACGTTTACTTTTTTTTTTCTTCAAGAAATTAAAATGTGTTTTAATGCCTTTAATTAACTATAATATCCCTACCTGTAGCTCATAAATCTTTTGTTAAATTGTCGGCCAATTGGAAAACTGTAATGTAATGTTAAAACATAATAAAATATAAAACATTTTACTCTTATATTCCGGGGGTTTTGCTGGACGCTCAGGCGTTTCCATGTGAAGTTTTGTGGATGAACGTGTTCGTGCATTAATGTTGCTCATCTCGGTTCTCATCTCAGCTTTATTTAATTAGAAAGATGCTGAAATGGCCTGAGGGATGACGAGGAACGAGTGTAATTGCGTTCACTGCTTGTCGATTAACTCTTGATTACGCTGGCCGCGGCACATGCAGAGGACCATCGCTCAAACACACGCATGTGCCGCGATTATCAACCTTTAACCTGTGGATATTCTCAAAAACAAAGTCCTGGCAGCTGAAAACAGACTCAAACACTGCTGTGCATCTGATTCTGTCATTGCTTGGTGCTCTCACTGTGATGATCAGGTGATTTTCTGTCTCTCGCGGCTTCAGTTGTAGTGGTTTGTTTTTATTGGCATCTCAGAAATGGTTCATGTTGCTGAAGCGTTTGTAGTTTGGCTGCGTACAATTAAAATTAAAAGACAAAAATAAGTACTATAAAGTAAAAAAGCACTTTTCAAACAAGTAATATTTACCAAAAAATTCATTAAATCAATAAATAATATTAAATAAATTTATCATATTAAATTAAATACAATAAAATAAAAATAAAAATAAAATAAATAATAGAATTAAATACAATATAATGAATTATAATAAAATGTGTATGTATATAAATATATATATATATATATAATAAAAATAACAAAAAGTAAAATTATATCAAATAAATAATAAAATATGTAGCTCATAAAGTACTATAAAAAAAAGAAGTAAAAAAAGTAGCTTGAATGTAATCAAATTGGTAAAATAAATATAAAATTTATAATAAATGTAAAATAAATCATAAAATTATATATTAAAAAAAAAAGTAATAAAATAAAATTCAACATAAAATAAATGAAATAAAAAAATAATTACAAGTATAGCTCTAATAATAATACATACAATTATACAATAAAATAAAATACAATGAAATAAAATAATAAAATATAAAGTATCCTGTTTCTAAAGTAAAGCGTGGCACTAGTAAAGTCAAGGACACGTGCTCGATTCCCAGTGAATGCATGAACTGATAAAAGGTATACCTCGAATGTAATAAAATTTAATTTGGATAAAACATCTGCCAAATAAATAAATGTAATGTAAATTTAAAAAAAATAAAATAAAATAAACTATATAATAAAATAAAGCCTAAACTAAGACTTGGGCAAACAGGAATAACTCACAGAAGTAACATTGATGGTTTGTGTCTCTCAGATGCAGACAGACAGGACGCGATAAACCTCTTTCTGCAGGTCTTCCAGCCGTCGGAGTCGAAGCCTCACCTCTGGGAACTGCCTACAGATTTCTACCTTCATCACAGCGATACCATGGTCCTCCCACACCAGCAGCACAGGTCTGACGCTTACGGCTTATTTCTGTCTGATTAACAACCTGTGCTGTGCTTTCTCTGGAGACTTCAACAGACGAGCAAAAAACTGAGAGAATAGATTCTCCTGACAGGGATTTAACACCTTTTTCTTAAAGGGTTAGTTCACCCAAAAATGAAAATTAGGTTGTGTTTTACTCACCCCCGATGCATCCTAGGTGTATATGACTTTCTTCTTTCAAACGAATCTAGTCGGAGTTACAGTGGGGAAAAAAAGTATTTAGTCAGCCACCAATTGTGCAAGTTCTCCCACTTAAAAAGATGAGAGAGGCCTGTAATTTTCATCATAGGTATACCTCAACTATGAGAGACAAAATGAGAAAAAAACATCCAGAAAATCACATTGTAGGATTTTTAAAGAATTTATTTGCAAATTATGGTGGAAAATAAGTATTTGGTCAATAACAAAATTTCATCTCAATACTTTGTTATATACCCTTTGTTGGCAATGACAGAGGTCAAACGTTTTCTGTAAGTCTTCACAAGGTTTTCACACACTGTTGCTGGTATTTTGGCCCATTCCTCCATGCAGATCTCCTCTAGAGCAGTAATGTTTTGGGGCTGTCACTGGGCAACACGGATTTTCAACTCCCTCCAAAGATGTTCTATGGGGTTGAGATCTGGAGACCGGCTAGGCCACTCCAGGACCTTGAAATGCTTCTTACGAAGCCACTCCTTCGTTGCCCGGGCGGTGTGTTTGGGATCATTGTCATGCTGAAAGACCCAGCCACGTTTCATCTTCAATGCCCTTGCTGATGGAAGGAAGTTTTCACTCAAAATCTCACGATACATGGCCCCATTCATTCTTTCGTTTACACAGATCAGTCGTCCTGGTCCCTTTGCAGAAAAACAGCCCCAAAGCATGATGTTTCCACCCCCATGCTTCACAGTAGGTATGGTGTTCTTTGGATGCAACTCAGCGGTGTTGCATGCATCAGTCCAAAAGAAGTTAAATAAAAATCGCCCATCCGTAATAATCACTTTAATGTATCTTGCGCTCACTGTTGTACACAGAAGCAGTTCCGGGAGCATGACGTATGAGTTCAGCGCTGCGCCGGTGAGTCTCGTGAAAACCAACGTTTGTTTACAGGATCAAAGGAAGCAACGTTTCCTTACTTTAGCAAAGGAAAATCCTCTGGGCTTATATCGAAATTCTTCTTTACAAATCCTCGTTTTGTACTTCTAATTCTTGACCGTTGTTTTGTTTTGATCTCTCCGCTGCGCTTTTGAGGCCTTTGTTCACCCCCCGGAGCAGTGTGAAAAATTAGTTTTTTATGGATGGGCGTTTTTATTTAACTTCTTTTGGACTGATGCATGCAACACCCGCTGAGTGGCATTAAACAGCTTGAAAGATCAAAGACAATTTTTAATATAACTCCGACTGGATTCGTCTGAAAGAAGAAAGTCATATACACCTAGGATGCCTTGAGTGTGAGTAAAACACAACCTAATTTTCATTTTTGGGTGAACTAACCCTTTAATGCACTCAAAATATGTAGACTATATTTCACTATTGAAATTTTTTTTAAGTTTTGAATGTTACCATGTTATTACAGCATTTACACATTTATTAATAAAAAATTAACAAATTCTTTGAAATTTCAAATACACATGAACAACAACGACAACAAAACTATGATGACTAAAATGTATGTATATTTTTTTCAATATTCATGAGAAATCTTATTTGAATATATTATTGCATGAAATTTATAAAAACATATAATCTGAGAATTACCTGTATTAACCCCATTGGAATTAATAGTTAAATTCTTTTGACTTCATAACTCATGGTTGCTTAAAAACATGTCAAATTTATGAAACCTACACAATTATTTTAACAAAACATAAATATTGCTCTAAAAAGTTTTCAGACTAAATAAATTTATTTTACTTAAACTTTCACTTTCAGATAGAAAGCGTGATGAATTTTTCATGCTGCAATAGTTAGTCAATATTCATGTTTATAAACAAAATTCAGTTCCACAAGTGTGTGAGATGGAGAAGAGGCTAAATATATTTTACAAAAGTGTTTTTGACACTAATTTAACTCCATAGATAATTTTACAAAAAGTGTTTTTGACACTAATGGTGCTCCATACACACCCGGGTCAAAATGACCATTTTAAATGGTTATATCTATTAAAAATGAATTTTAAAAAATCTGAAAAAAGTAAATGATGCATATTTTGAGGCTCTTAAAGCATTTGCAAAGTTGCGTTGACTTACTAAAAACTATGCATTTTTTTAGAAATGTTTATGCATCTGTTCTGGGACAAAATTAACCGAATGCGTTGTGAGGGTAAGAAAAACATCATGTGCCACCATGAATGCATGGTGAAAAATGTAAAATCGATCACTTTAGAAAAGTAATAGCACAGTATAAGCACTAAAACTAATGACGTTTGCCTTAGTGAACACTATGAACAGCTACTGGTTAGCGTTACATCGCCTTTAACTTGTGTAAATACCAGAATGTTTTTCCGCATCATTTTATTCGCCGTGTGCTTCATTTGTAGCGTCTGCAGCTTCACATGCATCCAGTTTCTGCCCGACTGTGGTTTATTCTGTTATTGCTGTGATGTTAAAGAAGTGTTTGACCCACTTTATTTTCCTCCAGCCATCCGGCACGTTGCTTTGTGATGCCGCTTGCATAATGGACGCTGGTCGACATGACAAAGAACTATTATCAGACACAAAACGAAATGAGAGGAATCTGACCCGTTTAGGGAAATTGTACCGTCAGATAGTCTCTGAAATGACAATTCGTGTTCCAGGACAAATAGGACATTTATGTTCGCATGTACAGTGGGTATAGAAAAGAATCAGCCTCCTTTAAAATAATCACATTTTGCTGCTTTGCAGCCTGAAATGAAGACAGACAGTTTTTGTTTTATCCAGCTGTATTTACTCAGTGCAACTTATAACATCCAAGTGATAAACACCAACATTTCACAAATAAATTGGAAATTGGAGTTGGAAAAAGGATCACCCCTCCTAAAAATGACTTGTAAACTCAATCAGGTGCAGCTCATCACCTTCTCAGTGGCACACAAAGCCATTTGACTTTCAGCTGTGCTCATTTTGATCAGCTCAGCATGAAAAGAGCTTTCCTGGAGAAATTTCAGTCCTTAGTAGTGCAACTGAAGAAAACGATCAGCTATGAGTGGCAACACAGTCAGAAGATCTCCGGGATAAAGCTGTGGACAGACACAAGTCGGGAGATGGAGACAAAAACATTTCAAAGGCTTTATCAATGCCTAGAAGCACAGAGAAGTCTTTTATTAAGAAGTGGAAGGTATTAGGTAAAACACAGACCCTCCCTGGATCGGGACGTCGCTCCAAACTGATGAAAGAGCCGGAGGAAACTGATCAGAGAGGAGAACGAGAGCTACAGCAACTCTGAAGCAGCTGCAGGAGTTTATGACAAAGAGCGATCATTGTGTGCATGAGACAACAATATCACAGACTCTCCACAAATGTGGCTTGTATGGAAAACAGCCGCTCCTGAAGAAAGGCCACATGCAGTCAGACTAAAACGCTCCTTAAAGAGTCTGAGGCAGATGAGACTAAAACTGAATTATGTGGCCTCTACACCAAACGATATGTCTGGCAGAAATCCAATACAGCTCAGCATCCAGATAACAGCTACAGTAAAGCATGGAGGTGGTGATGTCCTGTTATGGAGTGTTTCTCTGCAGCACTGGTCAGGATATAGAAGGAACATTTTATAATTGATAACCATCATTGGTTTAATGACGCAAAGCACACAGTGGTTGAAGGAGAAAAAGCTGAATGTCCTTGCATGGCCTTGAAGACTGCAGTCCACAAACACTCTCCATCAGATTGAACTGAACTTGAGCAGTTCAGCAAAGAAGAGCGGGCAAATACTGCGAAGTCTAGATGTGCAGAGTTAGTAGAGACAAATCCCAGCAGACTAAAGGCTGGAATTAAAGCAGACGATGCTTCAACAAAATACTGATCCTTTTTCCAGCTCAGTGATTCTGCTTTTTAATTTTTTATTTATTTCTGAAATGCTGGTGTTTTTCACTTGGATGTCATAAGTAGCACTGAGTAAATACAGCTGGATGAAACACAAACCGTGTCCGTCTTCATTTCAGGCTGCAAAGCAACACAATGTGATTATTGTAAAGGAGGCTGATTCTTTTCTAGACCCACTGTATTTCCGTTTAGTTCACCGATCGCCAGGACGGTTTAATCACAAGCACGTTTGAGTCATACGGAATTGAATTGATATATAAAATTATATTTTTCCATTAAGATTTTTGTGTTGACTTTATATTTATGTAACTTAAGCACATTTCCCCCTCAGATTTTATGCACATGTATGCATGTATTTTCTGGTGTGATAAAATTGATTTATGCCGGGTTTGATTAAAATATTAAATATATTTTAATGAAACCTAATATTTTATGTATGTATAATATATTTTAATTAATTAATATTTATTTGTTTGTGTTTGTGTGTGTGTGTGTGTATATATATATATATATATTATATACATTCTATATAGCTACATAAATTATATAAGTTTTTTATTACAAAATCTGAAAAAAAGTGTATTTTGAAGGTCTTAAATCATTTGCAAAGTTTCGTTCCCTTCCCTAAAATAATAATATAAAATAATAAATATATACTATTATATTATATAGAGATTATAATGTATTATATAATATTATACATTTAATATAGTATATGTTAACTGAAGCACATACTCGCATTAGTATGCACATGCATTATTTGTTGACTAAATAAGAAATCAGGAAGGGGGCCAACACTTTTTCACACCACTGTAGTACTGTGGTACAGTGATGGTATCAGATAGTAATACCATAGAACTTTGATGTTTAATATTACAATGTTCATATGCTGCCATATTGCATGGTACATGTGTGTAAAACGATAGTATTAGCATGATACCGTGTCCCAGAATAACACAGTGTTACCGTAGTCCTGTTTGATGTGTTTGTGTTTTTCTCTGCAGTTACACACACTGGTGGACTGACGGAGTGCTGACGTTCCTGCCGTCACCGTATGATGAAGGTGATCGCTTTACACATCCATAAAGACCGATATGAGGGACATGAGCTGATATATTAACCACAAACACTGAGCCGAAGCAGCGGTCATGTCAGTCAGCGTCCTGATCGCATGGAGCTTCATGAGTGACTCCTCGACGACTCTCATAATCACCGATCATTGATTTATGTGACTGAATATTAATCCAAATATGAATTAGTTAATTAAGTTATTTATTTATTTGTGAGTAAACATTTAAGTGAACAATTTAAACATTTAATTGTTTTAAAGTGAATATTTAATTAACTATATTTGTTTATTTAATTAATTTTATTTATTTATCAATCTATTTACTTAAGTGAATAAATATTTAAGTATATATTTAATTAAATGTGTATTTATTTGTGAATTAATATTTAAATAAACATTTAAGCAGTGGTGGGCGGTATGACCAAATATTTATATCACAGTATTTTTCAAAATGATACCTGGTTTCACGGTATATGACGGTATTTATTAATTTTTTTCCATGCACTATTTTACTGTCATGATGAGTGAATATTGTAGAAAAATTCCACTCTAAATAGTGACGAAACACGACCCATTTATACATGTTAACCAGGAGTCACTCTCATTTATAATCGCGGTATCGTCTGATAAAATCAACATGCATGTACAGTAGATGCATGTTGAGCGGCTATGCGGTTGTTTTGGCTATATTACTTTTTTGTCTCATGCAGCGCACTGCCTGCCTCGGAGTAACAAATAAAAAAATTGCATTATATTAACAGACGAACTACGCTCATATTTATCATTCCAAACACTCAGTAAGCGACAGGTGCTAGGAAACGCTGTTTTGTACTCATTTATTGAGGAGTCGGCTGCGGTGCTTCTCTGCCGCTCGCTGCACAGAACAGACGCCGAGAGAGGCGACACTTCTCCGGGAAAGTCAGATCTCGCGCTCACGGCACAGCACTGGAGAAATCCTCCAGCTGAACCATGGCTAAGGTTTATCCAAAAAGTGGCTAGGTTTGTCAGTATATATATTCTATTGGAAAAAGCCGCTAAAAGCGTCTGAAAGTGGCTAAATCTAGTGCTAAAGTCTCGCTGGTGTGTGTGAGACGCGGGAGCTGATGGCAGCGGGCGCTGGATATTTGTGGAGGTCAGTGTGGATATTGTGGATGAGTTCTTCTGTGTCATCACGTTCTATTAGTTCTACAGCTTCAGTTTCTGAACTTTCACGCTTAGTAACACATACAGCTGTTCCCTCACCACAGTGCAACAGTGAAAAGGGACCGGTATTGCGGTATTTTAAAAATTAATATCATAAGAAAAATAAACACCGGTATTTGATATGAACCACCCAGCACTACATTTAAGTGAACAATTTAAATATTTAAGTATATTTTAAAGTAAATATTTAATTAATTAAGTTTATTTAATAACTTTTTTAATAACCTATTTATTTACTTATTTATTTAAAGGAGTCATATGATGCTATTTTAAAGATCATTATTGTGTGTATTGGGTGTAACAGAATATGTTGACATGCTTTAATGTTCAAAAAACACATTATTTTTCAAATACTGTACATTATTGTCGGTCCTCTAGGCCCCGCCTCTCTCAAACGCTTTGTTTTCTACAAAGTCCCTCCTTCCGACAAGCGCAGTCTGCTCTGATTGGCCAGCTGACCCAGTGCATTGTGATTGGCCGAACACCACAAGCACTCGTCTGAAATGTAACGCCCCTTACCATAATCACCAGCTTCATCTTTCAAAATAAATGTAAAGACAGAGCCCGAAAGTAGAACAGAGTCACGTGACAGACACAGTGGCACACAGCGTCTCTCTGACATGCTGCTTCAACACTACTGCTGTTCCTGAAACCACGCCTTCTTTCTTTGCGTGCACATTTGGGCGGCGTTATGCAAATCTTCCCACATAGTGAGGTAGACATGTGGGGGCGTGTTAGAACGAGGCGTTTTAGGGGGGCGTGGTCGACTCTTAACTTTTATAAAGAATATCTCTTTGGATTTGAGACTTTAGTCTTTGCAACTTTACAGATCTTCTTTATGCACCAAGAACTTGTAACACTCCAAAGAGAAAGGAACAATTGAAATCGCATCATATGACCCCTTTAAGTGAATAAATATTTAAGTAAAGGTTTATTTATTTGCGAATGAATATATAAGTAAACATTTAAGTGAACAATTTAAACATTTAAGTATATTTTAAAGTAAATATTTAATTAATTATATTTGTTTATTTAATTATTTATTTTATTTATTTATCAATCTATTTATTTACTTATTTAAGTGAATAAATATTTAAGTATATATTTAAGTAAATGTGTATTTATTTATTTGTGAATTAATCTTTAAGTGAACAATTTAAATATTTAAGTATATTTTAAAGTAAATATTCAATTAATTATGTTTACTTAATTTTTTTATTTATTTATCAACCTATTTATTTACTTATTTAAGTGAATAAATATTTAAGTATGTATTTAAGTAAATGTTTATTTATTTGTGAATGAATATTTAATTAAACATTTAAGTGAACAATTTAATTACATATTTAATTAATTGTTTATTTAATTATTTTTAAAATGTATTTATCAACCTATTTATTTACTTATTTGTGTGAATAAATATTTAAGTATATATTTAAGTAATTGTTAATTTTTGTATTTGTGAATTAATATTTAAGTGAACAATTTAAACATATAAGTATATTTTAAAGTAAATATTGAATTGTTTATTTAATTAATAAAAAAAAATATTTATCATCCTATTTATTTACTTATTTGTGTGAATGTATATTTAAGTAATTGTTTGTTTATTTATTAATGAATTAATATTTAAGTAAATATAAATAATACATTTAAATATTTAACCAAAAACGTTGTGTACACAAATATTAGGTACAAAATTTTGTCTTTTTCCTAATTATTTTCACTGAACTCATCGCATTGCAATATGGGATTGCCTTTTCCATGAAGGATTCGTGTGCTGCATGTAACAAGCAAAATGTTATTCATTTTTGAATTAATTAATTTCTAATTCACCTTGTTTCTGGAAAGTTTCGTTGGTATTTAGACACCTCACACATGCGGTATATTATAGCTTGTGCATGTTAAATCATAGAGACTTTCTGAATGTGTCTCTGTTTCAGCCCAGTGTGAGAAGAACCGGAGGAAGGTGACGGTGAAGCGCGTGAACCGCTTTGACGAAAGCATCGACATCTACACCGAGATCTTCAAGCCGTACGAACTCACCTCGTTCGACGACACGTTCAGCATCGCCATGACCAACTCCGCGAGGTCACACACTTCAGAAAAATTAAATATTTGAGTATATATTGAAGTAAATAGTAAATGCATGTATTATATAAATATTTAAGTTAATATTAAAGTTTATTTATTTATTTACTTATTTATGTGAATGAACAATTAAGTGAGTGATAAAGTAAATATTTAAGTAAATTAATTGAAACGTTTAAGTAAATATTAAAATGTATTTATTTATCTGAATGCATTTTTGTGTAAATATTAATTTAAATATTTAAGTGAATATTCAAATGTATTTATTTATGTGAATATAATAAGTAGTTTAAGATATAAATGCGTGATTAAATAAACTTTAATATATTAGCATTTTAAATGTAAACAAAGTTTAGCATTTACTTAAATATCTTTAAATTAATATTTACTTAAATGTTCGTTCAAATTTGTTCATATTTTAACAATATTTTAAATTTAAACAAATTTTTATTTGAAACCGTTAAATGTGAATAATAATTGAAACGTTTTAGTAAATATTCAAATTTATTTATTTATCTGAATGCATTTTTTTGTAAATATTAATTTAAATATTTAAGTGAATATTCAAATGTATTTATGTGACTATAATAAGTGTTTAAATGTTTAAGTAAATTAATTCAGATATTTAAGTATATATCAAAATTAGTCATTGTTAAACTTTGTTTACATTTAAAATGTTAAAACATGAAATTTTATTTATTTACTTATTTATTTATGTGAGTGAGCATTTAAGTAGATGTGAACGTAAATGTTTAAGTAAATTAATTTAGATATTTAAGTAAATATTACATTTTTAATATTAGTGTTTATATGTGAAAATGAATTTGAGTACATTTTAATTTACATATTTAAGTAAATACTAACATTTATTTATTTATGCTAATAAATATTTAAGTAAATATTATTAAAATAAAATTTTTATTTATATGAATGATCATTAATTTAAATATTTTATATATATAAACATTTTATTTTAATAATATTTACTTAAATATTTATTAGCATAAATAAATAAATGTTAGTATTTACTAAAGTAAATTAAAATGTACTCAAATTCATTTTCACATATAAACACTAATATTAAAAATGTAATATTTACTTAAATATCTAAATGAATTTACTTAAACATTTACGTTCACATCTACTTAAATGTTTATATATATAAATATTAAAGAAAACCTTAAAGGTTACTTACTTATTTATGTGAATGAATATTTAAGTAAATAGTTAAGTTGTTTGCGTGTTTGTTTAAAAAGCATCTTCATATCTGTGTTGCTCTGTGAGGAATAACACAGAAGTCGCTCTAGTCTGTGTTTCGCTTTCACGCTCGGGGTTCTTCGGTTCTGTTGTGAAAGTGTTTGATTAGCGTCTCCTGTTGTCTCTCAGACGGGGTTCAGCTGCTCTCATATTTATTGCTCTCGTTTTACCATCTCCTCTCACCGGATGAGTGTTGGAAAATCCGTCCGGTAGCTTGCCTCATTTTCATAAAGACAAATGTGTCCCTGGAGCACAAAAGCAGTGTTAAGTCGCTGGGGGATATTTGTAGCAATAGCCAACAATACATTGTATGGGTCACAATTATAGATTTTTCTTTTATGCCAAAAATCATTAGGATATTAAGTAAAGATCATGTTCCATGAAGATATTTAGTAAATCTCCTACCGTAAATATATCAAAACTTAATGTTTGATTAGTAATATGCATTGCTAAGAACTTCATTTGGACAACTTTAAAGATGATTTTCTCAATATTTAGATTTTTTTGCACCCTCAGATTCCAGATTTTCAAATAGTTGTATCTCAGCCAAATATTGTGCTATCCTAACAAACCTTACATCAATGGAAAGCTATTTATTCAGCTTTCAGCTGATGTATACATCTCAATTTCACAAAATTGACCCTTGTGACTGGTTTTGTGCTCCAGGGTCACAAATGTGCCGTTTACTTACTCTACTCAAGTCAGATGAATGCATGAGTTACTCATTTTAAGCACCTCTTGATTTGTACAAGCATTTTCTGTTTAATTAGGGCTGGTGATAGATAAACACAAAGCATTATTTACAAAAATAAAATAAAACAAAAAAATATTTTCTTTAAAATAAATGTGCACTTAAGAATCCTTCCCAGTAAGACATGAAACATGCTTTTATTCAGTGTAACAAGAAATTTGTTTAAAATTATGTATTATTTCCTTCAAAATGTTTAGTACTCAATATTCATTAAAAAAAAAAAAATTTCAATGCATTTATATATTTTTTCAATCTTAAAAAGCGGAAAGAAAACATAATATATTGGCCCCCTTATTTTTTATAGAATTTTTTTCATCTTTTTTCCAGCCAAAATGATATTTTTATTTTCCAAATTATATTTTTAATTCAGTTTTAATAGTCAATTTAATTAGTAATTAAGTTGAAATCATACAATTTATTGAAGGATTAGCCACAAAAAAAAAAACATTTTCTTGCCCTCTGAGATCTTTTACTTTTTCCTAAATTCTGTTTTCCATTTTAATTTCTATGCGTTCTGTTTTAATGCTTTAAGTACACTTTAATAAGAATAAAGCATGTCTAATCAATTTAAATTTTATTTATTTATTTTACACTTATAGGGAGCTATGAAACCTTGTATTTTTCCAGAAATTCAGTGTTGTCTTTAATTTTTCTGGATTTATGATTCAGTACATTTATTATTAGAAACTGTAATAGGTTTACGGTTACAATTCAAACTTTTAAAATCTTATAATTAAATCTTATTAATTTTTAAAAGAATTAGAATTTAAAAAAAATGTAAATACCTCTTAAAAATAATAATAATAATAATAAAAGTACTGCGCAACAGGGCTTTACTGTTATAATTAAAAAAATTAATCTTATAATTTAATCTTATACATTTTTAAAATAATTAAAACTTAATAATTAAAATACCTCAGAATAAAGCATGTCTAATCAATTTAAATTTTATTTATTTATTTTACACTTATAGGGCGCTATGAAATCTTGTATTTTTCCAGAAATTCAGTGTTGTCTTTAATTTTTCTGGATTTATGATTCAGTACATTTATTATTAGAAACTGTAATAGTTTTTAACTTATTAACTATAATAGTGATAATCAAATGAAGGCTTAATAGTTTAATAGTTTAATCTTTTAAAAAATGTAATCAAATGAAAATGTGATAATTATTTTATTTTTTGGCAAACAAAGTGCTGCACAACAGATCTTTAAAAAATCTTATAATTAAATCTTATTAATTTTTAAAATAATTCAACTTAAATAATAATAATAATAATAAAAGCGCCGCACAACTTAGGTTTACGGTTACAATTCAAACTTTTAAAATCTTATAATTAAATCTTATTAATTTTTAAAAGAATTAGAATTAAAAAAAAATGTAAATACCTCTTAAAAATAATAATAATAATAATAAAAGTACTGCGCAACAGGGCTTTACTGTTATAATTAAAAAAAATTAATCTTATAATTTAATCTTATACATTTTTAAAATAATTAAAACTTAATAATTAAAATACCTCTTAAAATAAAAATTTATTCATTAAAATTATTATTATTATTATTTGAGAAGTACATTCTGCTGTACAGTAGTAATAAATCTCTGTCACAATGTCTTTGACTTCAACCAAACTTTTATTTTGGCGTGTTGCTGTGAAGCGCGTTTGTGTCTTCAAACCTGCTGCCAAGTGATTTGATGATTTGAACATATCTGATATTTGAGAGTTCCTTTACACATGTTTGTGCACAGAAGGTTTTTCTACGTCTTCTCATGATTTCTCTCTCGTCTCGTCTCTCAGGGAGTTCATGCCGAAGACGGTGGGCCTCGATCCCAGTCCGTTCACCGTCCGCAAACCAGACGAGAGCGCAAAGTCAGTGCTGGGGTGAGTCTGAGAGATCTGCTGTTTCCTTCATCAGCTCAGTGGTTCACACTGGTTTGTGCGTGCGTGGATACCTGTCTGCCGTCCTTCAGGTGTGAACGGGAATCTCACACGAAAATATGTGCGTGAATATTCAGATCTGGTGGCCCGAGCTTCTCTTCCCGGCACTGCTTCGTGCAAGAAAACACAAAAACAATGATGCCGAATATATACACAATAACCAGGAGCTGCTGAATCTCCAGTTGCAAAAAAGCGTTTTGAGCTTATGAATGATGGTGAAAGAGAAAGACTGGCCAACAAACAAACGACAACAAATAATCAACTTCATACCACAGCCTCACTGACTGCATGCAGAAATAAACATAGTGTTGGTCAAATTCACGAATTAATCACTTAGTTGACGCAATTATTGTTAATGAATCAGTCAAACCATTTGGTGAATCAGTTGATAATACTTTTATTGATCGAGGACGCATTAAATTGATCAAACGTGGCAGTAAAGACATTTATAACGTTACAAAAGATTTGCATTTCAGATATCACAGTATCACAGTTTCCACCGAAATATCGTGCAGCACAACTGTTTTCAACACTGATAATAATCAGAAATGTTTTTTGAAAATTCAGCTTTGCCATCACAGAAATTAATTGCGTTTTAAAATATATTACAATAATATTTACAAAATATTTTACTATATTTTTTATATTTATTTATATTATATATATATATATAATTTTAAGTTTTTAATGTAAAAAATACAGAATTTTTTTTATTATATAATAAAGAAGTTATTTTAAATATATCTATATATCTAAATATATAAAATATCTATATAGTATGAATATATATTTTTTAGTAATATGTGTATTTATTATTATTGTAAATTTGTTATTTCAGTTTTAGTTTTACTGTAGTTATTATAATACATAAAGTTAAACTAAATGAGGTTAAAATGAGAAATGTTGTCGTGGCAACTAGCTGAAATTAGTTTTTAAAAAGATTTTTTTTATATATAGCTTATTTCAGATATCTTTTTAAATATTACTTGCAAGTAACAAAAATTTAAAACTAATTAAACTAAAATTAAAAACTTAATATAATAATATAATTTTAATATAATTAAAAAATATAATTAATATAATTTTTGTTTTTTGTTTTTACTGAAGGGGAAAAAATTGAATA
Organism: Sinocyclocheilus grahami; assembly: GCF_001515645.1. Lineage (NCBI taxonomy): Eukaryota > Metazoa > Chordata > Actinopteri > Cypriniformes > Cyprinidae > Sinocyclocheilus > Sinocyclocheilus grahami. The sequence goes on along the minus strand of NW_015505766.1, from coordinate 844,384 downwards.
TAAAAAAAAAAAAGTAAACAAATAATGTATAATTAATTGTTAATATAATTAATGTAAAATGTTATTGTAATGGTTTTAGTGTTAGTTAATGATAATGATCCAGGCTCTGATAGTTCAGTAGGTCAGAGCTGATTTGAACTCTGTAAACTTTAACTCTGTAAACTCTAACTGTAAACTAACTATAAACTCTAACTCTCTAAACTCAAACTCTGTAAACTAATTATAAACTCTAACTCCATAAACTCTATAAACTCTAACTCTCTAAACTCTGTAAACTCTAACTCTATAAACTCTAACTCTCTAAACTAACTATAAACTCTAACTATAAACTCTAACTCTGTAAACTCTAACTGTAAACTCTATAACTGTAAACTCTCTGTAAACTCTAACTCTCTAAACTCAAACTCTGTAAACTAATTATAAACTCTAACTCCATAAACTCTATAAACTCTAACTCTCTAAACTCTGTAAACTCTAACTCTATAAACTCTAACTCTCTAAACTAACTATAAACTCTAACTATAAACTCTAACTCTGTAAACTCTAACTGTAAACTCTATAACTGTAAACTCTCTGTAAACTCTAACTCTCTAAACTCAAACTCTGTAAACTAATTATAAACTCTAACTCCATAAACTCTATAAACTCTAACTCTCTAAACTCTGTAAACTCTAACTCTATAAACTCTAACTCTCTAAACTAACTATAAACTCTAACTCTGTAAACTCTAACTCTGTAAACTCTAACTCTGTAAACTCTAAACTCTAACTCTCTAAACTAACTGTAAACTCTAACTCTGTAAACTCTAACTCTGTAAACTCTAACTCTCTAAACTAACTATAAACTCTAACTCTGTAAACTCTGTAAACTCTAACTCTGTAAGCTCTAACTCTCTAAACTAACTCAGTAAACTCTATAAACTCTAACTCTCTAAACTCCGTAAACTCTAACTCTCTAAACTAACTATAAACTCTAACTATAAACTCTAACTCTGTAAACTCTAACTGTAAACTCTATAACTGTAAACTCTCTGTAAACTCTAACTCTCTAAACTCAAACTCTGTAAACTAATTATAAACTCTAACTCCATAAACTCTATAAACTCTAACTCTCTAAACTCTGTAAACTCTAACTCTATAAACTCTAACTCTCTAAACTCTGTAAACTCTAACTCTATAAACTCTAACTCTCTAAACTCTGTAAACTCTAACTCTATAAACTCTAACTCTCTAAACTCTGTAAACTCTAACTCTATAAACTCTAACTCTCTAAACTCTGTAAACTCTAACTCTATAAACTCTAACTCTCTAAACTCTGTAAACTCTAACTCTATAATAACTCTCTAAACTAACTCTGTAAACTCTAACTCTCTAAACTAACTCAGTAAACTCTAACTCTGTAAACTCTAACTCTCTAAACTAACTATAAACTAACTCTCTAAACTCTAACTCTGTAAACTCTAAACGCTAACTCTAAACTCTAACTCTGTAAACTCTAAACTCTAACTCTAAATTCTAACTCTGTAAACTCTAAACTCTAACTCTGTAAACTCATTCTCTAAACTAACTATAAACTCTAACTCTTTAAACTTTAACTCTGTAAACTCTAACTCTCTAAACTCTAACTCTCTAAACTAACTCTGAAAACTCTAACTCTGTAAACTAACTATAAACTCTAACTTTAAACTCTGTAAACTCTTAACTGTAAACTCTATAACTGTAAACTCTCTGTAAACTCAAACTCTCTAAACTCTGTAAACTCTAACTCTCTAAACTAACTATAAACTCTAACTCTGTAAACTCTAACTCTCTAAACTAACTCAGTAAACTCTAACTCTCTAAACTCTGTAAACTCTAACTGTAAACTCTATAACTGTAAACTCTCTGTAAACTCTAACTCTGTAAACTAATTATAAACTCTAACTTCGTAAACTCTAACTCTCTAAACTCTAACTCTAAACTCTGTAAACTCTAACTGTAAAATATATAACTGTAAACTCTCTGTAAACTCTAACTCTGTAAACTCTAACTCTCTAAACTAACTCTGTAAGCTCTAACTCTGTAAACTCTAACTCTCTAAACTAACTCTGTAAACTCTATAAACTCTAACTCTCTAAACTCCGTAAACTCTTAACTCTCTAAACTAACTCTGTAAACTCTAACTCTCTAAACTCTGAACTCTAACTCTGTAAACTAACTATAAACTCTAACTGTAAACTCTGTAAACTCTAACTCTCTAAACTAACTCAGTAAACTCTATAAACTCTAACTCTCTAAACTCCGTAAACTCTAACTCTCTAAACTAACTCAGTAAACTCTAACTCTCTAAACTCTGAACTCTAACTCTGTAAACTAACTATAAACTCTAACTGTAAACTCTAAACTCTGTAAACGACCCAACGGAATGGCCAGAGGTGTCATTTCCCGGCACTCGATATTCGCAAATCTAGGGACCGTCTCTAAAGTTACATACGACATTGGTATACACTTTTCTAACTTCAATAGCATTAGAGGAAAATTACTTACAGTAACACAACCAACTGTGAAGTGGTCATGTAGTTCTCAGTTATAATGCACACCTTTTAGATTTTTGAGTTCACTGACGGCCTTCATGCAGGGTTTTGCCTATTGAAAGTGGCTCGGAGTGTTTTATGAGATTGAGGATGAGGTGCTGATCTTGTTCCTCTGCTCTGGTCTCTCAGCAGTAAGTCCAGTAAGGAGGAGGCGGTGTTGCAGAGGAAGACGGCGGCCAGCGCTCCTCCTCCTCCCAGCGAGGAGCAGATCTCCAGCAGCTCTGAGGATGACTCCGAGGAAGAGCGCGAGGAGGAAGGGACGGCCTCACAGCGCTCCACGCCGATCAGAGTGTCCGAGCCGAGCGACAGCGTCCGCACGCACGAGGTACAGCATCCGCTCACCACTGCGATTCACCATTAAACTTACGCTTACTCCAGCTGCTCGAAACACAAGCTTTTGTGGTGTGGCTGTTCAGAATAGAATAGTAGCATACTAATTGGACTGTGTCTGCAGTATGTACACTGTATGCAGTATGCATGTGCACTAAGCAACAGAGCACATTTCATGAGATGCTTTATCCCACAATGCAACAATGTTAGTGTACTGGTGCTTGAACATTTGCTGTTCAAACATGCAAACTGTTTTACATTATATATTTTAACAAATAGTAGGTAGTGTACAGTATATACTGCACAGTATTCAAAAAGAAGTAAGCAAGTAATTTCAAACTTTAGTAGGCTATAGTGCTGTTATAGTTAACAAAATCTATATATATATATATATGTATACAGTGTCTATATATATATATATATATATATTTATATATTAATTGAAATAAAATTAAATGAATAAAATATATAAATAAACTTATTTTATTTTAGGTAGTTGTCAAAGCAGCATTTCTCATTTTCTTTTAGTTTAGGTTGAAGTACTGAAATAAATAAAACTAAGTAAACTACAACTTAATAGACTTAATAAATCACTTTATTTAAAACAACCAACAACTAATAAAAATTAAACAAACAAAAAACATAAAAAGAATGACTGCAACTTTAAAAATAAAATAAAAAGAAACCCAAAATATATCAAATTAAAAAATAAAAACCGTTTCAAAATATTAACAGTATATCAGTGATACTACTGAATCATTTAATTGATAATTAATATATATATATATATATATTTAATTTTATTTAATCAATTTAATCATTCATTTAATAATTATTTTTTAATTTAGATATTATTTATATTTAAGTATTTCTGTATTAAACATACAAAAACTTTAACTGCAACTTTAAAATTAAAATAAAAACATAAAATATAGAAAAAAACAGTTTCAAAATATTAAGAGTATATGAAAGATACACCTTGAATTGATAATTAATTGATAATTGATTATATATATAGAGAGAGAGAGAGAGAGAGTAATAAATGAAATTATTTATGGAATGATTTTTTATGTAATTATTTGTATTTATTTCTTTTAAAATAATTAATATAATTACTTTTTATATTATGTTTTTTTTTCTATTATAAAAAATGATGGTGATTAACCAAATTTAATCCTATCAACAAATAATGTATTTCATTGTTAATATAATTATTATAGTTAATGTAATGAATTTTCTAATATTAAAATTGAGCCAAAAATATAGTAACTTTACCAAACTTTTTTAACAATTGTGCCACAAACAGCTCAGAAAAAAATGATAAATACAAACTAAACCATACAGACAACATTCACAATCAATACTTAATTATTTAAATTGTAAATAAATCATTAATATAAGTATAATAACCCTATGTGTGTGGAAATATATTTGTATGCATGTATATATATATGTGTGTTATTATATCAAGTCAAGTGCAATGCATTATTATACCTCCAGAAAAAGTGCACACTGTCTCCTCAGAACTAGTATGCAGTGTGTGATTGTGAAGGTCCCGCAGATTCAGTCGTGAACACAGAAAGAGCTTCCAGAGTTAGTCTGGTCTGGATCTGCTGATGCTTTAATTCCAGAGCGGCTCTGAATGGACAGATGGAGACGAGTCAGTGACGCAAAAGAAGTTCATTCCACAAGCAGCAAACGTGAAGAACTGCTTCCGTTTGAGGTCTTTCCAAATAATTAGGATGAGAAATGTGAGTCATGTGACCAGACGAGAAGCCAGCTGATGTCCTGAACGGAACAGAATTGGATCATAATTACGTTTTTTGAAAGTTTAGTTTGTATTTATATTTTTTTTCTGAGCTGATTGTCGCACAATTATATATTTTTTAAAAAAACGTAAAATTTTTGAAAATAAATTGTTGAAAATAAATTATATAATATAAATAACAATGCATTACATTAACTACGTTAATTACATTAATTACATTATACAAAAATGTCCCTCACTTTTTATAATATAATATAATATGACATTTAATTTTGTATAATGTAGTATTTGTATTATAGGAAAAAATATAAATGATAATGAAATTATTTACACGCACACGCATATATATATATATATGATTTTTTTAATTTTCCTAAATTTTTGTATTAAAAAATATATGTTAAAATTAATATATATGATAAATAATATATTTTCTTCAAGTTGTATATTAAGAAAAATATATAATGTACATATATAAATTATATTAAAATGTATATAAAAATTTATAAAATATATACCGTACTTTTATATAATGTAAATAGTAATAAAATAATGATTTTTTATGTAATTATTTGTATTTATTTCTTTTAAAATAATTAATATAATTACTTTTTATATTATGTTTTTTTTTCTATTATAAAAAATGATGGTGATTAACCAAATTTAATCCTATCAACAAATAATGTATTTCATTGTTAATATAATTATTATAGTTAATGTAATGAATTTTCTAATATTAAAATTGAGCCAAAAATATAGTAACTTTACCAAACTTTTTTAACAATTGTGCCACAAACAGCTCAGAAAAAAATGATAAATACAAACTAAACCATACAGACAACATTCACAATCAATACTTAATTATTTAAATTGTAAATAAATCATTAATATAAGTATAATAACCCTATGTGTGTGGAAATATATTTGTATGCATGTATATATATATGTGTGTTATTATATCAAGTCAAGTGCAATGCATTATTATACCTCCAGAAAAAGTGCACACTGTCTCCTCAGAACTAGTATGCAGTGTGTGATTGTGAAGGTCCCGCAGATTCAGTCGTGAACACAGAAAGAGCTTCCAGAGTTAGTCTGGTCTGGATCTGCTGATGCTTTAATTCCAGAGCGGCTCTGAATGGACAGATGGAGACGAGTCAGTGACGCAAAAGAAGTTCATTCCACAAGCAGCAAACGTGAAGAACTGCTTCCGTTTGAGGTCTTTCCAAATAATTAGGATGAGAAATGTGAGTCATGTGACCAGACGAGAAGCCAGCTGAACAGAATTGGATCATAATTACGTTTTTTGAAAGTTTAGTTTGTATTTATATTTTTTTTCTGAGCTGATTGTCGCACAATTATATATTTTTAAAAAAAACGTAAAATTGTTGAAAATAAATTGTATAAAATAAATTATATAATATAAATAACAATGCATTACATTAACTACGTTAATTACATTAATTACATTATACAAAAATGTCCCTCACTTTTTATAATATAATATAATATGACATTTAATTTTGTATAATGTAGTATTTGTATTATAGGAAAAAATATAAATGATAATGAAATTATTTACACGCACACGCATATATATATATATATGATTTTTTTAATTTTCCTAAATTTTTGTATTAAAAAATATATGTTAAAATTAATATATATGATAAATAATATATTTTCTTCAAGTTGTATATTAAGAAAAATATATATAATGTACATATATAAATTATATAAAAATGTATATAAAAATTTATAAAATATATACCGTACTTTTATATAATGTAAATAGTAATAAAATGCATTTACTGATTTATTTATTTGTTTGTTTGGTTGGTTGGGTGTTTGTTAGGAGTTATTTATGTTATATATTTTTTTATATACAAATTGAGCGAATAGAATTACCTATTTTTTATATTTGTTTAAAACTCAAAATTTGCTCAAAAACATTTATGATTTGTAATTGATGTGATATTTATGCTGAACTCTCCTCTGTGATTTTAGGGTGACGTGGGTGGTTGCCAGGGTGTTGCTATGTGGTTGTCAAAATAAATTATATAATATAAATAACAATGCATTACATTAACTACGTTAATTACATTAATTACATTATACAAAAATGTCCCTCACTTTTTATAATATAATATAATATGACATTTAATTTTGTATAATGTAGTATTTGTATTATAGGAAAAAATATAAATGATAATGAAATTATTTACACGCACACGCATATATATATATATATATATGATTTTTTTAATTTTCCTAAATTTTTGTATTAAAAAATATATGTTAAAATTAATATATATGATAAATAATATATTTTCTTCAAGTTGTATATTAAGAAAAATATATATAATGTACATATATAAATTATATAAAAATGTATATAAAAATTTATAAAATATATACCGTACTTTTATATAATGTAAATAGTAATAAAATGCATTTACTGATTTATTTATTTGTTTGTTTGGTTGGTTGGGTGTTTGTTAGGAGTTATTTATGTTATATATTTTTTTATATACAAATTGAGCGAATAGAATTACCTATTTTTTATATTTGTTTAAAACTCAAAATTTGCTCAAAAACATTTATGATTTGTAATTGATGTGATATTTATGCTGAACTCTCCTCTGTGATTTTAGGGTGACGTGGGTGGTTGCCAGGGTGTTGCTATGTGGTTGTCAGGGTGTTGCTATGTGGTTGCTAGGGTGTTGCTATGTGGTTGTCAGGGTGTTGCTATGTGGTTGTCAGGGTGTTGTCAGGGTGTTGATATGTGGTTGCTATGTGGTTGCTTGGGTGTTGCTATGTGGTTGCTAGGGTGTTGCTATGTGGTTGTCAGGGTGTTGCTATGTGGTTGCTAGGGTGTTGCTATGTGGTTGCTAGGGTGTTCTGAGCGGAACTGATTGATTGATTTAATCCAGTCATTATCTCTTAAGTATGAGCACTAGAAATAGTGATTTGTGACGTATGAGTGTGAGTTTGTGATCAGTGGATTCTGCCGTCTGTCAGTGTTTTCATGTGACACTGAAGCAGTGAAGGCTGTTTTCTGGGCTCTGTGTGAGTTGGTATGTGTCCGCAGATGCCCGCGCTCAACAATACCCCTGATCCCTCCTTTATTAAGATCTCCAGTGTGATTCTGATGATGCTGTAATCGGGTTTATATCCTGGAGAAACGTTACCTGAGGAAACATCTTCATTTCAGCTGCAGTTCTTCCTATTGTGTGTATAGAGTCAGTAGGGATCTGGTGAATTGCATTGCTTATGATACCTATAATCCTTTCTAATTTGCAGTGTACAAATTACACTAACTGATACAGTATTGCTCATAATGCAAAGCGTGGAGAAAAACAAATGTTATCAATTGCAAAATTTATTCATATATTTAATTATTTTGTGATAATAGTTGTTAAATTTTGTCCATTATGTCCCTTCTGAAATCAGTCTTACTGTCATAAATGTTTTGCTTTAGACGAACAGATTGCACTAAATATTAATAAATTCTTTATGTATTTTTTTAAGAACTTGAAATGACTTGGTAGCAATAAATTAATGTATGATAATGCAACATAAAAAAAAAATTATATATATATATATTGTCCAGTGCCTGTATATAAGACATGTGTATAAGACTTATACAGTCTTGGTTAAGAGTAGCCAAACTCTTATTTATATATATATATATATAGTTTGGTTCCAAAACGCTATAAATCCATTTAGATTAATTTGAGTAAAAATGTGTTTTCTTTACCATGAAAGTGGCAAGATGGAAACCACTATTTTCTGTTTCAAACTTTCACATAGCATCTTTAGGTTATAATAACATTATAAATTCAAACCCGGATTTTGATTTTCAAATATTTTGAAAAAAATAATGTTTTCACTGAATATTGAAAAAAATATTTTTTTCCCAAAATGCAATAAATCCATGACACTTTTTTTTTTTTTTTTTTTTAATGCAATAAATCCATTGAATCAATATAAAAGTTATTTTTCATATTGAAACTGTTGAAAATACACAACATAGTAAGTTGATCCCCATGAAAGTGGCAAGATGGAAACCACTATTTTCTGTTTCAAACTTTCACATAGCATCTTTAGGTTATAATAACATTATAAATTCAAACCCGGATTTTGATTTTCAAATATTTTGAAAAAAAAAATTTTTTCACTGAATATTGAAAAAAAACTCCCAAAATGAATTCAACGGGTCATCTTGTTAATGCTATAAATTAATTACAGCAATAAAAGAAGAATTCATCATGAACAAGAACATGAACAACATCACATTAAACCACAAAAATTCCAAAATTACATTTCCCTTACATTCAACTTCCAAAAGTGCATTCATCTTTGCCACGTTACATTCATTTAGTTGACTAGTGCTATACGCTGTATTAACAAAAACGTAAATGGCATTAATAAAAACACACTGACAAGCTATGCAATATCGTGTTCATAATCTTGACTTTTCAATACCGACCTGATACATTTTAATTATACATAATTTTTATAGATTTTTTTAAATTTGATCTATATTTTTTTTTTTCGTTTTTTGATACTTATTTTGATAATATATTAATGGTTTCATATATTTTATATATTTAATTTATATATATATATATATATATATACATGTTTTTTTGCATGTTTCTCATTTAGCCATTTCTAATGCATTCAGCAGCTGAATGAACAAAATAAATGCAACATTTAAAATATACATATTATTTTTATTATGTATATATTTCTGTTGTATATTTTTAGATTTAGTTTTATTATTGTATTTATTTATCTTTTTGCATATTTCACATGTGGCAATTTCTAATGCATTCAGCAGTTGAATAAACAACATAAATGCAACATTAAAAATATACATATAATTTTTTGGATGAACAACATAAATGCAACATAAAAATATATATATATATTGTTTTTTTTTTGTGTGTGTGTTTTACAGTTGGCGGTTTCTAATGCATTTAGTGTAAATGCAACTTAAATTGTTTTATTTATTTATCATTATTAGATGTATTTTATGTGTATTTGTTTTTTATTTTTGCATGTATCTCATGCGTTCAGCATCCCCCCCCCGAAAAACTGTGTGATTATGTTCTATATATATATATGTGTGTGTGTATGTATGTATCCATTGAATCAATATAAAAGTTATTTTTCATATTGAAACTGTTGAAAATACACAACATAGTAAGTTGATCCACATATGACAGCCTCTGAACTTGGTCAATACTAATCTTATATGCAGGCACTGGACTAAAAATACATTCAATCAGTCATCGCTCCCAAAATGAATTCAACGGGTCATCTTGTTAATGCTATAAATTAATTACAGCAATAAAAGAAGAATTCATCATGAACAAGAACATGAACAACATCACATTAAACCACAAAAATTCCAAAATTACATTTCCCTTACATTCAACTTCCAAAAGTGCATTCATCTTTGCCACGTTACATTCATTTAGTTGACTAGTGCTATACGCTGTATTAACAAAAACGTAAATGGCATTAATAAAAACACACTGACAAGCTATGCAATATCGTGTTCATAATCTAATGCGACTCATCTGCGATTATGAAGGCGATATAGCAGTGATCTACGGCTCTGTGTATTAAATGCTGCTCCATCTGAAAGCACGTGATGGAGATTTACTATTAATCACAGAACCGGCTTTACTGACGAGATGCGCGTGACAATCACATGAGATTTATCGTGCAGCCCTAAGTTTGTTTGTTGATCACAAAGTACAAAGTAGATGAGGAAAACTAGGGTGCCGGGTGTATTCAAAGCGCTGCCATTACTGTCTAGAGTGCATGGAATGGTGCGCTGTGATTGGTTGTTAACTGTTTACAGTGCATGGAATGGTGCGCTGTGATTGGTTGAGCGGATATATCGCATTCTGCAGAGAAGGGATATTGGCGTTTGTCGCGGTTTGGAAAGAAAGGGAGAAAACATGACAGAATAACTCGGCGGATATCGCATTTTGTGTAAAATAAAAAATTGACTTTTCAATACCGACCTGATACATTTTAATTATACATAATTTTTATAGATTTTTTTAAATTTGATCTATATTTTTTTTTTTCGTTTTTTGATACTTATTTTGATAATATATTAATGGTTTCATATATTTTATATATTTAATTTATATATATATATATATATATATACATGTTTTTTTGCATGTTTCTCATTTAGCCATTTCTAATGCATTCAGCAGCTGAATGAACAAAATAAATGCAACATTTAAAATATACATATTATTTTTATTATGTATATATTTCTGTTGTATATTTTTAGATTTAGTTTTATTATTGTATTTATTTATCTTTTTGCATATTTCACATGTGGCAATTTCTAATGCATTCAGCAGTTGAATAAACAACATAAATGCAACATTAAAAATATACATATAATTTTTTGGATGAACAACATAAATGCAACATAAAAATATATATATATATTGTTTTTTTTTTGTGTGTGTGTTTTACAGTTGGCGGTTTCTAATGCATTTAGTGTAAATGCAACTTAAATTGTTTTATTTATTTATCATTATTAGATGTATTTTATGTGTATTTGTTTTTTATTTTTGCATGTATCTCATGCGTTCAGCATCCCCCCCCCGAAAAACTGTGTGATTATGTTCTATATATATATATGTGTGTGTGTATGTATGTGTGTACTGTTATACAAGCTGTACACTCACTACTTTACATTGTAGCAAAGTGTCATTTCTTCAGTGTTGTCACATGAAAAGATATAATAAAATATTTACAAAAATGTGAGGGGTGTACTCACTTCTGTGAGATACTGTATATATATGAACAGATCCCAAATATCCTTGATTTAATAAAGGACATTTTAAAGTCAAAGTCTCTCTCTGTCTCTCGCGCGGTGCGTGTGACTCAAGGTTTCTGCCGTTTTGCCATGCCAACAAGGCCATTTCGGTTTATTTACCTTGAGAGACACTGAATGAGGGATTGAGGGAAGAACAGGGGGATTTTAATGGATGAGAGATGAATGAACGCTCAGGACTTTAATGAATAATATTAATACCGACTCTACTCCTCCTCTCCTCTCCTCCTCTCATCTCCTCTTCTCTCCTCCTCCTCCTCTCCCTCCTCCTCTCCTCTCCTCTCCTCCTCTCCCTCCTCCTCTCCTCTCATCTCCTCTCCTCTATCTCCTCCTCCTCTTCTCCTCCTCCTCTATCTCCTCCTCTCCTCTCCTCTATCTTCTCCTCCTCTCCTATCTCCTCCTCCTGTCCTCCTCTAGCTGGGCCCTGAAGCAAAACCGGTTGAGAATCACTGATATTGATCTGTCCTAGACTCCCGTTCCGGCCCGTCTGTCTCCCCAACAGCTCCTCTTCTGTGGTTTATTCAGTGTCTATTTTTGTCTTCCTCTTTCACCCCAAATATGTGGCTGTCCTTTCACCTGCACTCCATGCTTTATCTGTTTCATCCTTTACTGTCCTGTCCTTAGTGCAGCCCAACTGATCTCAGTCACTCCCCTCCTCCCCTCTCCTCTCCTCTCCTCTCCTCTCCTCTCCTCCTCCTCCTCTCCCTCCTCCTTTGTTGTAAAATGACAAAACCACACAACAAAATTATTAAAATAAAAATGGAAAATATGAAAATAAAAAATTATTAAAAATATTTTAAAAAAAACTATAACAGTATCTCAGTGATACTAAAATACTAAAAATACTAACATTTCAGCGATAGAGAAAAGTAAACTTAATTCAAAGGAAAAACAAGATTATTTTTCTTAGCTCATAGACAATATTTTTTCTTGCTTCAGAAAAAAAGGCTAAATATCTTATTTTGCTTTTTAAGTAAATGTATCTTGATTTGTAAATGTTTTGATATTTGTAACAAGACAAAAATACTGAGCAAGAAAATCATTTTTGCAGTGTATACTGTAGTTTAATTGTGAGCATTAATGTATGAATATATATGATGTTGGTGTTTGCGAATGCATGAAATTAGGTAGGTTCCAACTGAAGGATGGAAATATTAATGAGGATGAATGAAAGCGTCATGCAGCTCCGGTTCAGTCCTCTGATTGTTTGTCAGAGTCGCACTGACCTGTTGTATGAATATATATGATGTTGGTGTTTGCGAATGCATGAAATTAGGTAGGTTCCAACTGAAGGATGGAAATATTAATGAGGATGAATGAAAGCGTCATGCAGCTCCGGTTCAGTCCTCTGATTGTTTGTCAGAGTCGCGCTGACCTGTTGCCATGGAGACACACACACACACACACACACACACACACACACACAGAGACAGAGGTTGTTGTGTATGTCAGGAAAGCAGAACTGAGTATTCATATTCCTCTTCATGTTAGTCAAGGTCTCCTGCACTAATAACGGTAGTAAAGATTACAGCAGTTACAGACACGTGAACATGACATTCAGCATAGAGAATCAGAGGCCAGATGTTATGACTGTTATGAGCTTTGTGATGACAGTTACTTCATTAGTTATTTATTTATTTTAGTGCTGTCAAAATTAGCGCATTAACACAGGCGATACATTTTTTCAATCAGCCGGTATACTGTGCTTGTAGCATGTGTTTTTGAATTGCACAAATGCGGCGGCACGAGCTGTATATCATTTCATATTAAAGCGCATGCAATGTGGTAGTTATGTCTTCACTTACCGTATTGTCCCGAATATAAGACGATGTTTTTTTCTTGGAAATACATCTGAAAAAACTCAGTCGTCTTATATTAAGGCTCTAGACTTTGACATGTCAATAATACACCAGCAACAATAGGTGGCGCCAAATACTCATAAAACGAGTGTGCCATGAAATACGTAATGTAATGCGTGTTGTAAAGATCGCGAGTAAAAACTAAAGAGAAAGAAAAGCTTACAGCTGCACGAGTCGTGACTGTCACGTTAGCCTGATGCGACCAAACTCTCTTTGTGATTTTAAAACGTAAGACAGTACCCAGATCTGAAGACTACAGTAAGATTTAACTTCTACTGTTAATAAGATTGTGGTAGGCTACTATTAGATGGATAGCCTAAACGTCCTGATTCAGATGGGCAACCTGTTTATTTTTTATTTTTTAATGGTATATCAAAAAGTGTATATTTTTTTAATGTGATTATTGGTACATTTTACCAGTTTTTACCATACTTTCAAAACAAAAATTAAAATAGGAAAAATATGCAATATAAGAATAATTGAAGACAAAATGTGTTTTACTGAGAAAAAACAAGATTTGGTTTTTAAAAAGCCTTTTTCCAAAAGCTACATCTGGAAAAATGGGGGTCGTCTTATAATCAGGGTCGTCTTATATTCGGGCCAATACGGTAAGTCATGAAGTTAACAAAAAGGCGATGAAAGCTGCCTTAAAACTGTGCATGTAAGTATTTGTTATATGAGTCAGATTTAAGAACATGTTTCTGAAATGCAGTGCTTTTCCAATTTTGTAACAATTTTTTTTCCCTTTGTTTTTTTTTTTCATTTTGGAAAAAGCTTTCTATTATTATTTTTTCAATTTTTATCCTTTTTTCTTATTTTGGCTTTTCTCTTTGTAAATATCTTTCATTTTCTTTTCTTTTTTTCTATTAGTTTTAAGTCTGTCTATTTTTTTCCTTCTGTTTTTGGTGTGAATGTGACCTGGACATGTTTCTGTGAGATTCACCCAAATCGGAAAGTGTGTTTAATTTGAAAAGACGCGAGGCTTTTGGCCAAAAGTCTTCAGTCTGTCTGTTGAGAGTTTTTGTTCTCTCATGTCTGTTTTTTACTCATGTTACTTAATTTCTCATACGGCTCACGTGTAAGGCCTCGCTCACATACGCCTTTGTCGCATGCAAACGGCGGGATAAACTCGACGGCCGCGGCTGATGAAATATTTAAACGTGAAAACCTCATTACCTGCGACACTGTAATTACTCTGGTGCGTGTGAAACGTCGCATTAGTCACGTCTCGAGTTTAATCAGTATGTATACGAGTAAAACCGAACGCGTGGCCGCCGGAGGGAAACACCCGTAACAAACACACTCGTCAAACCTTCAGCCGGTTACGTAACAGCGGCTCGTTAGTGAGGGGAGACCCTTCAGTTCACTTCTCAGAGTTTAATATGTTTGGACCGACTGTAAACGGCTTTATGCTGCTTCAAAACACATACAGCAAGAGACATACACTTTGCTTTATACAATAACATTATACAGTTTACCTCATTGACCCTTTGACCTGTGTGACCTTACAGGATCCGCCTCAGCAGCGTCTGCCGCCTGTCAGAGAGACATACGGGCTGAACCTGCTGGCCATCCCGCCGGATGAAGACGTCCTCATATACCACAGGTCAGAAATACAGGAAAAATAGTTTAATATTATTACAATCTAAAACAGCTGTTTTCTATGTTAATATGTGTTAAACTGTAATTTATTTCTGTGATGCGCAGCTGTATTTTCAGCATCATTCCTCCAGTCTTCAGCGTCACATGATCTTCAGAAATCAGTATAATATGCTGATTTGCTGCTCGAGAAACATTTCTGATTATTATCAATGTTGAAAACAGTTGTGCTGCACAATATTTTTGTGGAAACTGTGATACATTTTATTTTTCAGGATTCACAGATGAACAAAGTTCAAAAGAACAGCATTTATTTGAAATAAAAATCTATTTTAAATGTCTTTACTGTCACTTTTGATCAATTTAATGCATCCTTGATGAATAAAAGTATTAATTTCTATGTAATTTAAATATAATTTATAAAAAAAAAATAGGATCTATTGAAACAGACTCATATCGAACAGCTGAGTCTTTGGCCATTTTCAAAAAACGTCTAAAGACATAATTTTCGCGCTAGCTCCTGACGAACTAATACTAGCACTTACCTATTCTATTCCATTCCATTCTATAAAAAAGAAAACCTAGCTATGTGCACTGTGCTAGACTAACTGAGACTTGTCACAGCACTTGAATATTGTTGCTCTCTCATTTGTCTGATTGCTTCCATTGTCCTCATTTGTAAGTCGCTTTGGATAAAAGCGTCTGCTAAATGATTAAATGTAAATGTAAATTGTGCACAGATCTCATGTCACGTGGTCCTCTTTCAGTCAGGATCAATGGGAATCATGGGATTTGACCTCAGTGATCAGGAATATCTTACACAAAACCCAGAAGGCTATTATAAGACGGTCAGGTAGCGTGTGAAACGGTGAGATCTCACGTGTGTCACATCTGAGTGTGATGAGCTGAAGGATGCAGCAGCAGCTGGGCTTCACATATTCTTTTACCCTTCAAACCACTTTCATGTTCCTGTCACTCACACACTCATTCACTCCACACACACACACGCTCACACTCTCATTCACTCACACAC
>NW_015505766.1:826706-828164 GCF_001515645.1 Sinocyclocheilus grahami | reverse complement strand
CACACACTCATTCACTCACTCACACACACACACTCATTCACTCACACACACACACTCTCACACACACACTCACACTCACACTCACACACAGACAGACAGACCGACAGACAAGCAGACTCACTCACTCACTCACTCACTCTCACACTCACTCACACACACACTCACACACAGACACACACTTAGACACACACACACACTCAGACTCACACACACACACACACTCAGACTCACACACACACACACTCACTTTCACACACACTCACTCACTCACACACAGTCACACACACACACACACTCACTCAGTCATTCTCACACACACACACAGACACTCACTCTCACACACACACTCACACACAGACACACACTTAGACACACACACACTCGTATACACACACACACTCAGACTCACACACACACACTCACTCTCACACACTCACACACACACTCACTCTCACACACTCGCACACACACTTACACAGACATAGCATTTTTACAATTTCAAAAAAACTTTGTTTACTTTTTTTATACCAGTTTTACAAATGAGGACGTCCCCATATGGAGGTTTCTGGTGATTTTGTCAGGTTTTGCTCAATTTTGGGTACAAATTTGTCCCCAAAATATGGTTAAGTAGGTACACACACACACACAGACACTCACACACACACACACTCACATAGACACACATTGCAGACGTTTCAAGGAAACGCGTCACCCATTTATCCACATTTTTCAGAAATTTCGGTATCTGATATCCGTTAAATGTCATGATTCGCGTGCTGAGGATTTTGTTGCAGCTGCTTTGATCTGTGAATTGAGTGTTGAAATGACTTGTTGCTGCTGATTCCGTGATTCTGCTGATTGTTCATTTACTGATGCTTCTTTATCTCTGTGTGTTTATAGATTTGCTCATCTGGGTCAGAACCAGCACAAGGTGGAGAGACGCGACGATATGAAGAAATTAGACGCCGTCATCAGCCTGTGAGTGTGTGAGAAAAAAAAAGTGTATATGCAGTATATATATATATATATATATTAGGTCTAGCATGTGTATTTTAGATGTTTGTGTTTTGTACTATGTGTGTGGTCATACCGTGTGCTCGTGTGTGTGTGTGTGTGTGTGTGTGTGTGTGTGTGAACACGCGCAGCAGGTGGTGAGTGTTTCCCGTCGTTACGTAACGTCGTTTTTCACACCACATTGACGCTGGTGTTGGAACCATGCCTTTGTTTTGTTCTTGTTTTGACATTTACGCTCTTCACTCCTTCACATGGTTGTGGGCGGAGTTTGGAGGAGTTCTTGAGTTTAATTGGCTCATTTGGAGCACGGCTCGTCTGATAGGTGTCGACTTACACATGATTATAGAGGTCATGCCTGCACTGGACATGAGAGTGTCTGTGTGTGTTTCTGTGAGTGTGTGTGTTTGTGTTTGTGCGTGTGAGTGTGTGTGTATGTGTATGTGT
>NW_015505766.1:821465-826637 GCF_001515645.1 Sinocyclocheilus grahami | reverse complement strand
TTGTGTGTGTGTGTGTCTGTGAGTGTGTGTGTATGTGTATGTGTGTGTGTGTGTGTGTGTGTGTGTTTGTGTGTGTGTGTCTGTGTGTGTGTGTGTGTGCGCATGCGTGCGTGTATGTGTGTCTGTGTGTGTGTGTGTGTGTTTGTGTCTGTGTGTGTATGTCTTTGTGTATAAATGTGATCCACTGCGTGTCGTTAAAGTCAAAAATATGATACATACTACATTATAGTCCATTATGATGAGAGAAGCAGCTGTTGGAAATTAATCAAATATTAATGAATGCTTCCTGTGGAGTCTGTTTAAATATCTTTGCGTTATTTATAATGTGTGTATGTGTATGTGTGTGTGTGTGTGTGTGTCTGTGTGTGTGTGTGTGTGTGTGTGTTTGTGTCTGTGTGTGTATGTCTTTGTGTATAAATGTGATCCACTGCGTGTCGTTAAAGTCAAAAATATGATACATACTACATTATATTACATTATGATGAGAGAAGCAGCTGTTGGAAATTAATCAAATATTAATGAATGCTTCCTGTGGAGTCTGTTTAAATATCTTTGCGTTATTTATAATGTACGGTCCCTTATAATGGATATTTTACAGATGATTTACAGTGTAATGTGTTGATGTTTGACGCCTGTGGTTTTGGTTTTCACACACGAGGCTTTCTGAATGTTTATAATGCTTTATGAATGTGCTGGCTTCACAGGAACATGAGTGAAGGTTTAAGATGAACGAATGTAGGATGAGCCGAATCTCTCATACACACACACACACACACACACACACACACACACTCGTCTGATGATGTAATGCTTCCTGTCTGAGTGTGTGTGAGACTCAAATGGACACGCGCTGCTGTAACTTCCTCAGGAACTGGAAGTGTCACGTCTGGAGATGTCTTTCTGTAGGATAATAAGATGAAGGGAACTGAATCAGCAGCATGAGTGAAACAAGCAGACAAACTAATAGAAAAGTGATTTTGTCATTTAAATAAGACAATATTCTGATCATTTGAGAAAAATAAAATATAAACATTTTATATATACACTGCCGTTCAAAAGTTTGGGATCAGTAAGACTTGAGTAAAGAAGTGTCTTATGCTCATCAAGGCTGCATTTATTTGATCAAAAATACAGAAAAAAACTGTAATCTTGCTAAATGTTATTACAATATAAAATAATGGTTTCTATTTTAATACACTTTAAAATATAATTTATTTCTGTGATGCAAAGCTGAATTTCCATCATCATTACTCCAGTATAAAGTGTCACATGATCTTCAGAAATCATTCTAATATGCGGCTCTGGGACTCTGATCACTGTTTGGTTCATTTTCTACCAGCCTACAAGCAGAAAATTAAATTTGCTAAGCCTGTAGTGAGGTCTGTAAAGAGATGGGCTAATGAAGCAGAGCGGGATTTACAAGCCTGCTTCGACTGCACTGATTGGAGGGTTTTTGTAGCTGCAGCCACTGATCTGAACGAGCTCATCCTACATCAGTTTCTGACTTATTTAACATGCAAAACTCATATTATATAACCTCATATTAACCCTTTAACTGTCACCCCCCATTTTTTTTAAATAGGCATGCAGGTGCACTATCCAAACTTAAATTGTTGTAATTTATGAACACTTTGGAATACAGACATAAGGTTGGTCTTAAGGTTGGTTTTTAAAGAAGAAAATCAGCAGATTATCGCAAAAGTGGAATTTTTTCAACAAATTTAAGTATCAAAAAGTTATAGTAGTTTAAATTTACTGTAAAGAAAATGCACTATATTAATTTTATTTTATATATAATAAATATTTTACATATCAGGTTTTACTCAAAAATTGGTATAAAAGTATAGCCTTATGTCTAAATAAGTTATGTTCCAAATTTGAAGTTGATATGAAAAAAATGGAGGTTCCTGTGAGATTTTATTTAGGGTGTTATACCACAAACAGCCACCGGGTGACACCCAAACTCCATTGCATTTTTTTAATGCATTTTTCTGTCACAAATGTCTAGATTTCTCTGTCAATATTACTTCTATAAAAAAGCACCAACTATGGAATCCAGAGACTCAGACCTTTCCAATGATATGTTTTTTGTCAAGATTATAAAAAGTTTTGATTCTAAAAGAACGTAGTGCATTTTGTAATATGACTCTTGACACCGCCCACTAAGGGGGAGGAGACCGCCAAAAGATTTTAAAGTACCATTTCTATGGTAACGCAATGTCTGATTTCGAAATGGGTGAATCTTGGGCTTCTAAGCTTTCAAATGACATATGATTTATGATGATTACTAAAAGATTTGATAGAGAATAAAGACAACAACAAAAAAGAGCGCCAAACGTCCCGTATAATCCAGTTTCTGTTTTCTACATTTAAATTCACACCCAGCCCAAATTTACACTTATAAACTCATGATCGTGGCGTGAAGTTATTTATTAACTTATTATAATAATTCCACAGATTGATAAAACTCTTGTAGTTGTTTCTGTGGCCTGGAGTGAAACTGTGCGACGAGTCGTCTGTTTTTACATCTTCATCATCATCATCATCATCATCGCATACAGTGCAGGCTCACATTAGTCCATCCATCGGGTGTCAGAAGAGTTCATGCATATTTAGTTCCAGAAACACTAACTCTCTGCTGGTAATTGCAGTCAATTGTAGGATTTGAGATATAAAGCAAAGCAGTCATGAATAAGCGATGAGTCGATCGATCATAATACAAGCCCATGATTAGGCAGGAATTAATTCTAATACTCGAGCAGCAATCGAAACAACGAATATAGAGCGCGACTCACGTCTATCGACATGTGCCTTATCTGAATATGTAATATCTAACCTGTCATGAGAAAAGAAAGGGCTTGAGTCATGTTTCATGACTTGCTGCTTCATTTATGTTCATTTAAGTTTTATTGCCTCTGCTTCTGCATTTCATGAGACAATAAGTCACTTTAAAGTTGATTTAGTCTCTTTGTTCTTATTTTAGATTGGATGAGTGTGAAGGCTTGACAAGAGATTGGGTTGTTGTTTAAAGATGCATATGAAACCACATTTTTAACATTATTTATAAAGAAATGATGTACGTTAATAATCATTTCAGTAAATGTGCTTAAATTTGCCAAAAGGCTCATTTTCATCAGCAGTCGCTTTTGCATGATGTTATTAGAAAATAAGAGAGTATTTATGTTAATATGCATTTAAATTAAGTATCACTGTAACTTTAGCTAATTTTGCTCAATGCACAACATATTTATAGCACCATTTTTATATATATATATATATATATATACTCCTGATTATTCTTTAAACAAAATGTTTAATGTTCATTGGAATTAAATAATTTTATATTGTTATTGTTTGTATTTTGAATCTATTTCATGCATATCTCTTTAAATATTAAAAATGTTTTATTTAATATTCAGTTATTAGAATAAAATTTTATGTTCTAGTGTTTTGGAAAATCTTTAGTCTAATACATATCTTTAAAAAATAAAAATTTAATATTCAGTTATTAGAATTCAATTTAATCTAATTTTAGACATATTTAAAAAATAATAATATTCAATTGTATATTCTAATATTTTCAAATGTGTTTATTTAATTTCATGCATATTTGTTTAAATTAAAAAGTTTTATCTAATATTCAATCATTTTAAATTATAGGCTGTTTAAATGTTAAAATGCAATTTTTTAAGTTTTAAATTTTATATTCAATAATTAGAATTAAATTAGAATAGATTAGAATTATCATTTGAAATTATTCATGCATATTTTTTTTAATGAAAATGTTTTAATATTCAATTATTTGAATTAAATTGTGTTTAATATTATAGTATTTGTAAAAAAAAATTCAATATAATTTCTGTTTTTTTTCCCCTGTGTTTTTCCTGGCAGCGCTCCGGTGTCTCTGTTCCCGTCGGACAGCATCTATGAGGTTTCTGCTCCAGAGGTGGACATCCAGAGCCGCGAGGTGTTCGAGTGTCACGTTCAGACGGGTCGTGGCTGGGTCAGGACTCTTTGTCAGGAGGACGTGCTCATGTACCGCGAGTACATCAAAAACAGATACATGTGAATGTCTCCAAACCATTCAGATCCACTGATGGAAAATGGTTGAATTATTAGAGCAGCGGTTCTCTGTTCTGCTCGTTTTAAAGTGAGTCATTTGAGCATCAAAAATATATGACATTCCTTTTCCCTATAAAAGCAATGCAGGAGTGTTCATGAAGAACAGACGTCACTGTGACTTTAATAGATTGTGTGGCGTGCAACAAATCGATTCGCAGACGAGCTTCTGTTGTGTTGTGCCTGATGTTAATGTGATGTATGAAGTTACATGTGTACAGAATAGAATAAAATATCATGAGACTCAGCTGAGTGTTTTTATGTTTTATGCGTCGTCCTGAAGTGTTTGTGCTCAAATCGTGTGTGTTGTTGAGGACTTTATTAAGTGATCAGATGCAGCATTTCACCTGCTGGAGCAGAAAAAAGACGCACAATGAAGGCGGAACCCGAGACGCATCTACAGAACAGAAGATCACGGCAGATGCATTTCACGCCAGACAGGAAGAAAACACATTGCAACCACCCAGAACACCTTAGCAACCTCCTGGCAACCACCATATCACCCAAGGTCTTTTAGGTGGTTGCCGGGAGGTTGCTAAGGTCTTCTGGGTGGTTGCCAGGAGGTTGCTAACAACCTAGAAGACCTTATCAACTTCCTGGCAACCACTCGGCAACACCCTGGCATTGTGGCAGCGACTTTTGCACAGGCAAGTACTGCTTACATTTCCTTTGAAAGTTTTTAAAATATAGTGTAATTTTATAATTTGTTGATTTGACAAATAGCACAAAGCACCACCCCAGAACACATAAGCAACCTCCTGGCAACCACATAGCAACACCCCAGAGGAAACAACCTCCTGACAACCATCCAGAACACCTTAGCAACCTCCTGGCAACCACATAGCAACACCCCAGAGGAAACAACCTCCTGGCAACCACCCATAACACCTTAGCAACCTCCTGACAACCACATAGCAACACCCCAGAGGAAACAACCTCCTGGCAACCACCCATAACACCTTAGAAACCTCCTGGCAACCACATAGCAACACCCCAGAGGAAACAACCTCCTGGCAACCACCCATAACACCTTAGCAACCTCCTGGCAACCAC
>NW_015505766.1:807054-813931 GCF_001515645.1 Sinocyclocheilus grahami | reverse complement strand
CCAGAGGAAACAACCTCCTGGCAACCACATAGCAACACCCCAGAGGAAACAACCTCCTGGCAACCACCTAGAACACCTTAGTAACCTGGCAACCACATAGCAACACGCCAGAAGAAACAACCTCCTGGCAACCACCCATAACACCTTAACAACCTCCTGGCAACCACATAGCAACACCCCAGAGGAAACAACCTCCTGGCCACATTTAAGTGTTCTTTTTTTGCATTAGAGATTTCAATTGCAAACCATATCTTTAAAAGGTTTTTCCACTTCAGCAGCACTTACATACACCAAACTTTACAGTTTATTCCTATCTGTATTCTGAAGGTTTTTACTGAGGGTTTTTTGATATATCATTCGCATGGTTTTATTTTTGCACTTTATTTGCTTCTGTGGATTTCAATTACAATATATATCTTTAAAGGCCGTTTTCTCAAAATGAGTTTGTTTCGCCACTTCAGCAGCACTTCTCTCTCTCTCTCTCTCTCTCTCTCTCTCTCTCTCTCTATCTCGTTTCTCTCTCTGTGTGCCACGTGAGTCTGGATCCAGTACACAGACGTCTGCAGAAATCAGTCACATGGCAGCAGGTGGAAACTTACGAACACACACACTCATGCATACTCGCTCGCTCAGAAAAGTGCTGCTGATTACAGGCCTTATTAAAGCTACATTAGTCTCAGGACAATGATGAAGTGAGATGTGGACAAAAATAATGAATTCTCTTTTTATCTGAATGTGCTTATGTGCCACTCGCTGCGGTTATTTCAGCATCTTAAGAGCGAAAAATAGACTTGAGCTCAAACTGAGCTGAATATAGTTTAGCATTTAAGGCAAGACATTTTTTCATACACTGCTCACATTTGGTCCATTTCACTTCTACATCATGTTTCTTTCAGACTAGTGGAACCTCCTGGCAACCACATAGCAACACCCCAGAGGAAACAACCTCCTGGCAACTACCCAAAACACCTTAGCAACCACCATATCACCCAAGGTCTTCTGGGTGGTTGCCAGGAGGTTGTTAACAACCTAGAAGACCTTATCAACTTCCTGGCAACCACTCAGCAACACCCTGGCATTGTGGCAGCGACTTTTGTAACTTAGGCAAGTACTGCTTACATTTCCTTTGAAAGTTGTAAACTTTTTTTTTTAAGTTTTAATTTTTTATATATATATATATATATATATATATATATATGCTCATCTGTCTGCCTCTCTCTCTCTCTCTCTCTCTCTCTGTCTCTCTCTCTATCTCGTTTCTCTCTCTGTGTGCCACGTGAGTCTGGATCCAGTACACAGGCGTCTGCAGAAATCAGTCACATGGCAGCAGGTGGAAACTTACGAACGCACACACTCATGCATACTCGCTCGCTCAGAAAAGTGCTGCTGATTACAGGCCTTATTAAAGCTACATTAGTCTCAGGACAATGATGAAGTGAGATGTGGACAAAAATAATGAATTCTCTTTTTATCTGAATGTGCTTATGTGCCACTCGCTGCGGTTATTTCAGCATCTTAAGAGCGAAAAATAGACTTGAGCTCAAACTGAGCTGAATATAGTTTAGCATTTAAGGCAAGACATTTTTTCATACACTGCTCACATTTGGTCCATTTCACTTCTACATCATGTTTCTTTCAGACTAGTGGAAATAACATCCAAAATACACATTTAAGTGTTCTTTTTTTGCATTAGAGATTTCAATTGCAAACCATATCTTTAAAAGGTTTTTCCACTTCAGCAGCACTTACATACACCAAACTTTACAGTTTATTCCTATCTGTATTCTGAAGGTTTTTACTGAGGGTTTTTTGATATATCATTCGCATGGTTTTATTTTTGCACTTTATTTGCTTCTGTGGATTTCAATTACAATATATATCTTTAAAGGCCGTTTTCTCAAAATGAGTTTGTTTCGCCACTTCAGCAGCACTTACATACACCAAACTTGCAGTTTTATATACATATTAATCTGTATATATGAAAACATTAGCAACCTCCTGGCAACCACATAGCAACACCCCAGAAGAAACAAACTCCTGGCAACTACCCAGAACACCCTAGCAACCACATAGCAACCAGCTAGAACACCTTAGTAACCTCCTGGCAACCAAACAGCCACACTCCAGAAGAAACAAACTTCTGGGGCATTAGAGATTTCAATTGCAAACCATATCTTTAAAAGGTTTTTCCACTTCAGCAGCACTTACATACACCAAACTTTACAGTTTATTCCTATCTGTATTCTGAAGGTTTTTACTGAGGGTTTTTTTTATATATCATTCGCATGGTTTTATTTTTGCACTTTATTTGCTTCTGTGGATTTCAATTACAATATATATGTTTAAAGGCCGTTTTCTCAAAATGAGTTTGTTTCGCCACTTCAGCAGCACTTACATACACCAAACTTGCAGTTTTATATACATATTAATCTGTATATATGAAAACATTAGCAACCTCCTGGCAACCACATAGCAACACCCCAGAAGAAACAAACTCCTGGCAACTACCCAGAACACCCTAGCAACCACATAGCAACCAGCTAGAACACCTTAGTAACCTCCTGGCAACCACGCAGCCACACTCCAGAAGAAACAAACTCCTGGCAACTACCCAGAACACCCTAGCAACCACATAGCAACCAGCTAGAACACCTTAGTAACCTCCTGGCAACCACACAGCCACACTCCAGAAGAAACAACCTCTTGGCAACCACAAAGCACACCCTAGCAACCAGCCATGAAACACAAAATAAAAGCAGCCTTACAAATAAATTAGTAGCTATGGCCATGAAAAATGTTGCAAAATCATTGTTTTGCAGTTTCCTTTATTTTTTGCAAAACTTTTTTTTCTCACAATACTTCATTTATATTTTGCAATTCTTTATTTTTGTTTGCAAAAAGCACTTTTTTTTTTAATACTTTCATTTTCATTTGCAAAACTTTATTTTCTTTTGCAATACTTAAATTCATGTGGAAATATATGTGGCATTGAATTGACTCCATAGTAAAACCTCTGTAAAATCTTCAGACTCAGTTGCTCATGTGTGTAGGAATATTTATTCATGTAAATATCATCTCTGTTTGATCAGACACTTAATCCAGTTAGAATCCACCATATACTTTTGTATATAATTACACTAAACCGTATAAGTGATTGCTAACCAGGCAATTGATTGATGTCATAAGTTTCTATGTAATAAGTGGGTACATGCAGCTTGACATGAGGGTTTATTTTATGATAATGAGCATTAGAGCTCATGCATTAGAACTGCAGTCCTTCACACAGCTCATCACGCATTACATGACATTTATTTTACTCTTGTTCCTGTTGCATGAGATGTTGTTTTGTCTTTCTCTTAGTGCTTCGTTTTATTCATCATTCAGTCTTTCTTTTTTTTCAGTTTACATTGTTGTAATCTCATATTTCTCAGCAGTGAGTAAATGCATGTAGCTGCGCTGGTTTCTAGGAT
Source organism: Sinocyclocheilus grahami (assembly GCF_001515645.1). Taxonomy (NCBI): domain Eukaryota; kingdom Metazoa; phylum Chordata; class Actinopteri; order Cypriniformes; family Cyprinidae; genus Sinocyclocheilus; species Sinocyclocheilus grahami. The sequence continues at coordinate 810,461 of NW_015505766.1, read as the reverse complement.
ACCGGGGGAAAAGAGATGGAGAGATACAGAGAGAGAGATGAGCTTCACTGCAGTCAGATACTAGTGACTGACAATCAATGACATACAGATTAAAAACACTTGATATATGTAAATAAATAATACATAAAAACATTTAAATGTTAATTTAAATATATACATAATATATACATCATATGCAATATCTTGTTTATTTTAATATATTTATATTTAATATTTAAATAAATATTTTAAAATCATTTACATATAATAAAAATACATCATAAAATTGTTACATTATATGTGATTTAATATCTTGCTTTATTTTAATATATGTATATGAAATTATATTAAATTTTTTAATATATTTAAATATAAATGATAGCATATTACATATTACAATTATTACATTTTTAAATACATGTAAATATAAATTATATTACATTGTTTATAATATAAAAATAAAATATATAAATATATTTTTTAATTATGTGTTACATCAAATGTGATTTAATATTGTTTTTGATTATTTTAATATATTTATATTTAATATTTTATAATAAATATTTTTTAATTATATATAAAACAGTATATATTGTGTATATATAATGTTTGTGATATAAAATGAAAATATATAATATAAATATATATTTTCAATTATATAGTGCAAATAAGTATTTTATATGTTTTTTTATCTATAATATAAAATATGCGAAATATTATGAAATATGCGATATGGCTGGGGTCAGAATATATAGATGATGTGTGTCGGATTATGGTGGTTTTTAAGGCAAATTAGAGTCAATTCCAGCAGTTAATTACAAATCAGACTGACCAAATAATGACGTTTATGAAACGTTAAAATTACGAATTAATTAACATTAATATATTCGTAATTATCCGCAAGTTACTTTCCCTGTCTTGCTCAATTTTACATTCTTTCTCCTCCAGCTGTTTGTATCTCTCACAGGTTTTTTCTTGCTTTAGCTGGACTCTCCTGAGCTTCCAGACGTCTGTCAGGTGTTTTATCCTCACTATATTATAACTAACACTGTTCTCTGAGGCTGTTGCATTTACGCATCTGACGCTGACGTGATGTTGCAGGTGTTGCCTGGGTGTTGCTATGCGGTTGCTAGGTTGATTGTTATTTTATAGAAACATCTCTCACATGTTCTTCAGCGCATGCAACTCTAGTTTCAGTCTTAACATTGGGAACTTTAGAAACTTCCCGATCTCTTTTTGATTAGACTTTGAGGTAATGAGCGTCGCGTGTGTCATCTGTCTGTCTTTGACTCTCTGAGCCTGCTGTAAATGCAGCTTCAGAAAGGCCTCGCGGGTGCAGTGATCGCTCAGAGACTCGCTGTGAATATTTGACTGCTCTGTGACGATGCGAACAGAACATTCACCCCACGAGCTCCATTACAGAACGTTTCTGCTGAATGTTTCTGTCACTAAATCACCTGCGGAACATGTTCTCTTTGGCTCAAAAGTCTTGTAAATGTAATATCCGTGCATCTAAATCCTGTGCAAAAATGACTGTGGCTGTACTATGGTACAGTGATGCTATACTCTAAAAAAAAATGCTGGGTTAAATACAACCCAGTGCTGGGTAAAATAGGGACAAACCTAAAAAAATGCTGGGTCAAAACAGCCCAATTGCTGGGTTTGTCCCTATTTTACCCAGCACTGGGTTGTATTTAACCCAGCATTTTTTAGAGTGTATCAAATTGTTTTTTAACATTTTTCAAATGTACGTGTACCATCGAAATGATTCCATGGTACTGTGATGGTGTCTGATAAAAACATGGTAAATAGGCCTACAATGAGCTGCAGTGACATTTTAGATGGTTGACATCCACCTTATTTTGAAATGCGAAAGTAAGCTATTACTCTAAAAAAAAATGCTGGGTTAAATATAACCCTATGCTGGGTTAAAAAGGGACAAACCCAGCTATTGGGTTGTTTTGACCCAGTGGTTGAGTTGTTTTGACCCAGCGGCTGAGTTGTTTTGACCCAGCTGTTGGGTTGTTTTGACCCAGCTGTTGGGTTGTTTTGACCCAGCGGTTGGGTTGTTTTGACCCAGGGGTTGGGTTGTTTTGGCCCAGCGGTTGGGTTGTTTTGACCCAGGGGTTGGGTTGTTTTGGCCCAGCGGTTGGGTTGTTTTGACCCAGGGGTTGGGTTGTTTTGGCCCAGCGGTTGGGTTGTTTTGACCCAGGGGTTGGGTTGTTTTGGCCCAGCGGTTGGGTTGTTTTGGCCCAGCGGTTGGGTTGTTTTGGCCCAGCGGTTGGGTTGTTTTGGCCCAGCGGTTGGGTCAAAACAACCAAATAGCTGGGTTTGTCCCTTTTTAACCCAGCGCTGGGTTATATTTAACCCAGCATTTTTTAGAGTGTAAGCTATAAATAACTAGAATAACAAAGTGCAGTAAACTCTTAAACTCTTTGCACTACAAATGTAATTATGGACGTAATTATATAATATAAGTCAGACACTGAAGTGAGCTGCTGATTTTGTCTCTTCTGAGGAAGATTCATTCACTTGTTTTGTACACACAGACATTCTGGTCAGATTTATTAATGTTTATTAAATCTCATTTTGTAAGTGACTTTTCTTTCTGTTTTAAACAAGTTTTCTTTGGATTGTTTGAGTAATCGAAAGAGAATATAGGAAAATATAACTTAAGTAGTTTGTGTTTATTGCTAGCTAAATTTCTCATGCATAAAAATCTGGCTCTAAATCTCTCTTTTCTTTATTCAGTTGATCTAGACGAGTACATGGAAACTATCTGAACTTATGTTCATCCTGAAGCAGTGAAACCTGCTTCCTTGTATTCATCCTGTGTGTCCTCTTAAAGTGAAAGAAAACAAAACATGGTTACTATAGTAAAACCAGGGTAACGAGTTTCGAAAAGCATCATCACTACTTGCTTTTTAAAGGGGTCATATGATGCGATTTCAATTTTTCCTTTCTCTTTGGAGTGTTACAAGCTCTTGGTGCATAAAGAAGATCTGTAAAGTTGCAAAGACTAAAGTCTCAAATCCAAAGAGATATTCTTTATAAAAGTTAAAGAGTCAGCCACAACCCCCTAAAACGCCTTGTTCTAACACGCCCCCACATGTCTACCTCACTATGTGGAAATATTAGCATAATGCCGTAGCATAAAGACGCTGTGTGTTTCTAGGCGAAAGCAAAAGCACTTTATTTGGCCTTCCGGAAGTAGATGCAATTAGGAATCATTGGTTAAGATTTATTTACAACAGAACAGCACAACCCAGATGTTCGAATTTGTGCAACGCATTTTATGGACGACAGTTTTTTGAACCTAGAAGAGTACAAAGCTGGCTGTGCACAAAGGCTATTTCTAAAAAAAAAAAAAAAAGGTAAATTCCGACTTTGCTGTGACAATCTGGCGCTTCTGAATCAGCGACTGTACG
>NW_015505766.1:798984-806218 GCF_001515645.1 Sinocyclocheilus grahami | reverse complement strand
CAGTCCCAACAGTGAAGCATGGTGGTGGCAGCATCATGCTGTGGGGGTGTTTTTCAGCTGCAGGGACAGGACTCAGCTGTCTTAATCGCGGCTTGTGTGCTGCATCACCACTGTGTCTGTCACGTGACTCTGTTGCCCTTTCGGGCTTGAACTGATGGTAAAACTAACAACTGATTAACTGTCTTGATATTTACTTTGAAAGATGAAGCTGGCGATTATGGTAAGGGGCGTTACATTTCCGACGAGTGCTTGCGGTGTTCGGCCAATCACAATGCACTGGGTCAGCTGGCCAATCAGAGCAGACTGTGCTTGTCAGAAGGAGGGGCTTTGTAGAAAACAAAGCGTTTGAGAGAGGCGGGGCATAGAGGACCTACAATAATGTACAGTATTTGAAAAATAATATGTTTTTTGAACATTAAAGCATGTCAACATATTCTGTTACACCAAATACACAAAATAATGATCTTTAAAATAGCATCATATGACCCCTTTAACAGTCAATTTACAAATAATGCATTCAGATTTGTGGAACTCAATGCACTGAATCTCCACAAAAGTAGTGTCATTCAGTCATGTTAACGCGACACTGTCAGCACTACTACTGGCTCAGCTCCCTAGTTTTATGACATTAACTGAAATAAGCGAAAAAGTATGATGTTTACAAATAAAATATCCATATTTCCATTCCAAAGATCCAACACAAATCTAGGAACATATTCAGGTGAGGAAACCGGTTTACTGCTAACTACTGAAACACTCCATTAATATGATGAGCTGCAATCATATAAAAAGGAAACATTGAGTTTGTAGCTTAACTGACTATATTTGAAATTTGAGCACTGCAGTTCAGTTGCTGACAGTTCAATAGAAAAGCATCCAGCCTCATTCCATTTAAGTGCATGTTCAATTTATCAGTATAAATATTTGATAAATGATTGTTGTATCTGATTGTATGAGTCTATATAGAGTGATAGTCCATGTAAAAAGAGCAAATGGGAGAAGCAGCACAACAACAAAGTTGATCATGTAGTTAACCATCATCCAAGTTTGCCAGCCTTAATTGAATGCAAACAGATTTTGTAAATGAAGTCCCCTAAAGAGACTCACATCTGCCCACATAGTGGCTTTTATTTCTTTTTCGTTCAGAAAATACACAATCTTTGCTGATAATATACTGAACTAAGAGTTTAAAATGATGTTTATTCTCAAATAAAACGCTCTATTTTGCTTCATGCTTGAAAAAATTAAAAACTTTGAGATTCAGCACCATGGACAGCTCCAATTGAGTTTCAATGGCCAACTGTTAAAGAGATTTCTTCATGCAAATAATATAATGTGGTTTTGCATCTTGTAATATCCATGAAAAAGACTTCTGTACTCTTCTATTTCTATTGCATCAAGACATCGATTGTGCCGTTTTCCAGCCTCAAAACAGGAACTTGCACTTTAAGTTTATGCACAAACCAACGTTTTGTGATTTTCATCATGCAAATGATATTATCAAACTTAAGTTTGAAGTCTCTATTCATTTCTAGGTTTTTTTTTTATGGATTTTCCTCATCTCATTGTTTTGTGTCCAGGCTGAGCAATGAACGAGAGTGCAGTGCTCAACGAGAGCAGTGCAGGTTTGCCGGCGTCCTCGTGGCTGGAAGCCGAAGCCTTCGACGCCAACCGGACCCTGGAGCTCTCATCGGCGGCCCTCGAGTTCCACGTCAACCCGTGGGACATCATGCTGTGCCTGTCGGGGACGGTGATCGCCTGCGAGAATGCCATCGTGGTGGCCATCATCTTCTACACGCCGACGCTGCGCAACCCGATGTTCATCCTGATCGGCAGCCTGGCCATCGCTGACCTGCTGGCCGGCATGGGATTAATCCTGAACTTTGCGTTCCAGTATTTGGTCTCGTCTGAGACCATCAGCCTTATTACGGTCGGATTCCTGGTGGCGTCCTTCACGGCATCCATCAGTAGCCTGCTAGCCATCACGGTCGACCGCTACCTGTCGCTCTACAACGCCTTGACGTACTTCTCCGAGAAGACGCTGCATTATGTGCATCTGATGCTGGTGGGGACGTGGGGCGCGTCGATCGCCTTGGGACTGCTGCCTGTTTTGGGCTGGAACTGCTTGGATGATGCATCCACCTGCAGCATCGTGCGTCCGCTCAATCGCACCAACCTCACCCTCCTTGCTGCGTCGTTTTTCGTCATCTTCGCCCTCATGCTCAGCCTGTACTTCAAGATCTGCAAGATAGTGTGTCACCACGCGCACCAGATCGCGCTGCAGCAGCACTTCTTCACCACCTCGCACTACGTGGCCACCAAGAAGGGTGTCTCCACGCTCGCCATCATCCTGGGCACGTTCGGCGCCAGCTGGCTACCCTTCGCCATTTACTGTCTGGTCGGGGAGCGCGAGTATCCGCCGGTGTACACGTACGCCACGCTGCTCCCCGCCACCTACAACTCCATGATTAACCCCATCATCTACGCCTACCGCAACGCCGAGATCCAGCGCTCCATCTACATGCTCTTCTGCGGCTGCTTTCAGACCAAGGGCTCGTATCGATCCAGATCGCCCAGCGAGGTCTAGATCCTCTGTGCTTTGTTTTTAACCCTGTAAAGCCTGATATATGAAATAATAGCGCAGTTTTGGGAAATGGAACAGTTTATTGAACAATAGTGAGTGTCATGATTGATATGTGAGGCTTTTAAGGCTCATATAGTGAGAATGTGGAGGAAAAAACTGCTAAATATTATTCAGAGGCCCAAATCTGAGCAAAAGCATCCAAGTTGTAATGTAACTCAATTTGAGATCACTCTATATCTCCAATAATATGTCTTAATAAGATGAGATCGAAATGCTCCAAACATATAATGCAGTGATTGAGAGCTGAAGAAATAAAGGCTCCTCAGAAGATGTGAGATGTTCTGGAGGCTTGTGAAGATCATTCCTCCGCTGAGGAACAGTGAAAGTAAAGCTTCTGGAAACAAACGCTCCTCAAAAGATCCTGAGGATCAGATTTGAGACTCTAAAACATGATTGATGGAGAATCAAGTAAAGCTGAGCTGCTTCAGTGCAGTAAGTGTTCATCTGGAGATATCACTGCAGTTATTCTGACCTTTACTTGATCAAAATCAGTCAAGATTTCACACGAGAAGCTCGAGCTGAAGCTGGACATTTCTGCAATTACACTAAAAGAGCTTTAACTGGAGAAAACACTCTAAACTATCCATCAGAGACAGAAGACATTGTGTTTTGCTCATGTTGATCACTGAGGCCTTATACATTTGCATATCAGTAGGCTTTATAGGGTTAAACTCTCGTTCATGTCACCTGTACGTGCAGAAGTATGAATATGGCGCTTGAAGTGTCTGTTGCGCAATTGCACTTTACTGAGACCCGGGCGTCTCGACACGCTGTGAACAAGCAACGACCCTCATCAAAAATGTATATTTATATTATTTATAAGCGACATGTTGCACTTTACTGTACAAATCTAGATGCCAAAGCAGTATTGCGTAGGCCTACATGTTTGGCTAGTTACTCGTGTGAAGGGTTTTCTATTTTGTAAAGTTGTCCATGACTGTACATTTTATACAAAACGGTGAACACAAAATAAAACATGAAAAGTCAAATGGACTGTTTTTCATCACTGAAAGTGTGTTTGTAAGCATGAGTGTGTGTGAGGAAATGAAGGAATAATACAAGAGCTGAAACGATATTGAGAATTATATTGTGGTTGTCTTGATGTCATCTATTTAAAGGGACAGTACACCTAAAAATGACTCTGCAGTGAATGGGTGCCGTCAGAATGAGAGTCCAAACAGCTGACATAAACATCACAATAATCCACAGCACTCCAGTCCATCAGTTAACATCTGGAGAAGACAAAAGCTGTGTGATTGTAAGATACAAATCCATCAAGGCAATTTAACTGTCACTAATATGGATTATGGACTCGTAATGCTGGATTAGTTTCAGCTTTTGTCTTCTCCAGATGTTAACTGGTGGACTGGAGTGCTGTGGATTATTGTGATGTTTATATCAGCTGTTTGGACTCTCATTCTGACGGCACCCATTCACTTGCAGTGAGACATTGATGCAATTTCTCCAAATCTGATGAAGAAACAAACTCATCCACAACTTGGATGCTCTGAGGGTGACTACATTTCAGCAAATGTTCAATTTTGGGTGAACTGTTCCTTTAATTAGAATGCTAAAAAACAACATACAATAAACGTGTAAACTGAAATCATATTTGAACGAATTGATTGTACACTGACACTCCCAGTTTCTGTTAATAATATTTTATAGATAAATTGGCTGAATTGTGAAGTCGCAGACATCAGAAGACACTGAGAATCTCTTGGTTTGTCGTCACTGTCCGCACCTGCTGTGTCCGCTGATTAATGAAGCTCGTCTGACGGTCATGAATTTTTCCTCCTTCAGCACTAATTAAGTTCAAGAGTGGATGAGAGGCTCATACAGATTCATTCATTCAGTTCCATCATCACTGAAGCAGGTGGAGCAGGAACATCCCGGTAACATCTCAGCGCTGCTAATTGCATCCTTCCTTCAGGTTTATAAGGTTCCTGTAAGTTCACTGTATCCAGACTGATAGATAATTGTGGGTCATTTTAACATGCATTTGATTTTTCAATTGCTTGAAAATTGGTTAAACTATTCATTACTAGTTGAAATTTGGTGAGTTCTTCTCATTTAGGCTCATGAATGTGCGTGCAAAGTTTCAACACATAGATGTGTTTTGGAAAGCCTGTACAAATATTTGACCCCCATTGGTTTACATGTTATTTGCCAAAAATCAACACAAAAAAGCAGAAAACCTTTATTGTAACTTGCCAGACTACAATATGAAATGCATGAGAACTTATGAAATGTAAGACTTGAAATTGAGACTCGTCTTCTGAGGAAATCCAGATTTTTTTTGACTGAAACTCAAATAGATGAAGAAACATTTAATCTATTTTCACAGTCCAAAAATCAATGAAATAGTTTTTTGTTCGTTTTGTGGGTCTCCGTGTGAGAAATCCATTTTACTCTCACAATGAGTTAAAATGAGCAATAAATACTACTCATCCAAAGCACAAATTAGATACCATTTATACTTATAGTTGTTCTTTACTGATGGCCAATCTAATTGTGAATAAATACTACTTTTGCAAATATTTCATTATATTATAGTAGATTTTTTTAGTGTTTGATTCTTGTTAGAAAAAAATAATATTAATAAATTATAATAAAAAAAACATTAAATGCACTGAAAGACCCAGTTATGACATTTAAATTAAAAATGATCGGGGCAAAAAAAAAAAAAAAAAAATTTTAAATGTGAAATATCCAGTTATGACATTTTGTTTAAAAATTACGAGGTCAAAAAATTAATCTAATCTGCACAGGTGAATTATTCACAATAAGATCAATTACATGCATTTAGAAAATAAATAAGGTGGATTTTTATTTCATGCCAACTTTAAACATAAATCAATAAAGTCAACATGAAATGGGATTTACAAAACATAACTTCTGTGATCTATTTCTGAGTGAAACTCGGATGAGACTTGATATTCTCCTGGTGAAATGAGTTGTAAAAAAAAAACTGATTATTGTAGTTTTACAAGAAAATACTGTTTCAGTCTTTCTACGTCAATGTTACTTGCTGTTTCTTTGTAATTATTTGTAACCCTGCAGCACAAAAGCAGTGTTAAGTCGCTGGGGGATATTTGTAGCAATAGCCAACAATACATTGTATGGGTCACAATTATACATTTTTCTTTTATGCCAAAAATCATTAGAATATTAAGTAAAGATCATGTTCCATGAAGATATTTTGTAAATGTCCTACCGTAAATATATCAAAACTTAATGTTTGATTAGTAATATGCATTGCTAAGAACTTCATTTGAACAACTTTAAAGATGATTTTCTCAATATTTAGATTTTTTTGCACCCTCAGATTCCAGATTTTCAAATAGTTGCATCTCGGCCAAATATTGTGCTATCCTAACAAACCATACATCAATGGAAAGCTATTTATTCAGCTTTCAGCTGATGTATAACTCTCAATTTCACAAAATGTACCCTTATGACTGGTTTTGAGCTCCAGGGTCATACAGTATTTGTGAAATTTACTACCAATTTCTGAGTGAAAGTTGATTCAAAGTAAATGTTCTTCAGTTTGTCTCCTCGTATCCTGATGGTAAGTCGATTCTGACGTCATTTAGTCTTTCTTGCCCTTGCCTTTGTCATTGACACGAGACGGACTACATTTAAACATGCTGTTTCTGAACCATAATTAGTCTAGTTGTGGAAAATTGCATGATGATCTTGTAAAAAAAGGCTTTTTGTGATATCAGTGACTGAAATAGACACTGAACTGTTGGTCTGTGTTGTGTTTTTGGAATAAAACCTTGAAGCAGAGCCTCTATTAGAGTCCAGACTGAGGTGACTGTGTGTTATCTGTCTGTGTTTGAACAGCCGCTCCTGCGCTCTGAGCTTCACCGGTTGAGTCAGTGTTATTCTGATGGATGTGGGCGCAGCAGACGGGCTTCATCACCGTCTGTGGGACGCTGGGTGTCCTCTGGGCGCTCGATGACGTGCCGTCCTCAAGAGTTTGGAGCTGGATGGAGTAAGTGAACCAGGTGTCTTCTCATGTTCCTGTAGTTCAGACAGGAGGCTCGATTCTCAGGGAATGCGTTAACTGCTGTACCTTGCATTCAATGCAAGTCGTTTTTTGGATAGAAGCATGTGCAAAATGCACTTGTGTAAATGTAATGTCACATGCACTGAAAAAAAAACTGGTGTAGAAATAATTTTCGCTCAAATTAGTGGTAAATTTCACACATGATTACAAAGAAATAGCAAGACACATTGAATTAAACATTAAATTTGAAGTAGAAAAACTGAAATAGTAGTTCTTGTAAAATAATTTTTTGAAAGTGTATATGTCAGCAACTTTAGCATAGCTTTACAGCAAAATACAGATTTAAACTGAAAACCAAAAATGCTAGTGTAGTGTGCATGAATGATGAAATTAAAAAAATTCTCATACGTTTATAAGTTAAAAATAACACAATATTGAACGTTGTTTTATAGTTTTATTAACTTGAAGCAAATGCATGAGCATTTAGGTTCGTGTGTGTGTGTGTGTGTGTGTGTGTGCCTGTGTGTGTGTGTGTGTGTGTGAGAGAGTGTGCCTGTGTGTGTGTGTGTGTGTGT
>NW_015505766.1:784196-794960 GCF_001515645.1 Sinocyclocheilus grahami | reverse complement strand
TGTGTGTGAGTGTGTGAGAGAGAGTGTGTGTGTGTGTGTGTGTGTATATATGTATGTATATATATAAAACCAAAAGATAATATATTCCATAAAAGATGCTGTTTTTATATTATTTTAAATGATATGAAATATGACCTGGATATGTTCTGGACAAGTTTTCAGAGATGAACCCCTTTAGATAGTTATATATCATAACTTATTAAATAGTTATAAATAATTTGGTCATTTTTATATGAGTTTAATCAAACAACCAAGTAATTATACAAACATCTCAGTAAAAATGTAAAAACTACACACAAACAGTGAACACACATTTAATGGAACTCGATTAGTGTTCTAGGTGAAAGTGCAGACTGTAGTAAATACTTCAGTCTCTGTGCACCAGCAGCTCAATAAACGCATAAATGAGTGAGGTTCAGCACATGCCGTTATATTTTTGGCCTCAAGGCTTCGTTGTCACATTCTTGCTGCAGCATTAAAGTCTTTAGGGTGACTTTTTTCACTAACTTTTTAAGTTGGCTTGAGAAAGATATGCTACTTGAGCAGCTTCTTATTCTTCTTAGACTAAACTTCTGAATGCTACTCCTCCTAGAGTTTTCCAGCTAGAACCACCAAACTCAGCCCAGATCTTCAGATTGTTCTGACTCGTGTTGCTTGCTCTTTTCAGGCTGATCGGACGTACGGTTTTCCTAAAAATGAAGATTAAAAATCATCAAAATCCCACTGTCAAAATTCTAGAATCCCTTGAGACTCAATCAAGCTACTATTTCTAATGATGTCATTGTTTACACGGTCGTCAAGGATACGCAGAGCTAATGTGGCCAGCCACGCCATCGTTTCCAAAAAGTCTCCGTTTTGGTCCGTTTACGCTGAGTTTTCGAACTAAAACGGGGTCTGCAGCGTTTTTCCGAAAGTCTCTGTTTTCGAGGGTCGAAAACGCCATGAGAGGCATAACCGTAGCAAAAGTTACGCGTTTTAAAATGAAAACGCACTAGTTTAAGCCTAGCCAAGCCTAGCAAATAGCCTAAGACTTGCTATTAATGCACTAATTCATGCTAGCAAAATGCTAATCATGGTATCAATGTGCTAAAACATACTAGCAATGTATTAAAACATGCTAGCTGTGTGCTAAATCATGTTAAAACATGCTAGCATTAAGATAAATGATGTTAAAACATGCTAGCTGTGTGCTAAATCATGTTAAAACATGCTAGCATTAAGATAAATGATGTTAAAACATGCTAGCAGTGCGTTAAATCATGTTAACAATGTTAGCAACATGCGAATCATGATAGAAACATGTTAATCATGCTAGAAACATGATAGCAACATGCTAATCATGCTAACAACATGCTAATCACATTTAAAAAATGCTAACAACATGTTAACAAAATGCTAATCATGCTAGAAACATGTTAACAACATGCTAATCATGCTAACAACATGCTAATCACGTTAGAAACATGCTAACAACATGTTAACAAACTGCTAATCATGCTAGAAACATGTTAGCAAACATGCTAATCATGTTAGAAAAATGATAACATGTTAACAAAATGCTAATCATGCTAGCAACATGCTAGTAACAGGCTAAACATGTTAAAACATGTTAGCAACATGCTAATCAACGCTAGAAACATGATTAACAAAATGTTAACTAAATGCTAATCATGTTAGAAACATGTTAGCAACATGCTAACAACATGCTAATCACGTTAGAAAACATGCTAACAACATGTTAATAAAATGCTAATCATGCTAGCAGCATGCTAGTAACAGGCTAAACATGTTAAAACATGTTAGCAACATGCTAATCATGCTAGAAACATGATTAACAAAATGATAACTACATGCTAATCATGCTAGCAACATGATAATCATGCTAGAAACATGCTAATCATGCTAGAAACATGTTAATCATGCTAGAAACATGCCAGCAAAATGTTAACTACATCCTAATCATGCTAGCAAGCAGCACACTAATCATGCAAAGAACATGCTAACAACAGTATGTGATTTCAGACGCACCGTAATTGATTTTTATTGTGAGTAATGAAATATAGACCGTTCCAATATGGCGGATGCGTCGACATTTCTGGAGCAGTCGAATATGGAGTCCACCTATACATATCTGTGTCTAAATTGCCTAAAATGCCCGAGTTTGGGTTTGTTTTCTTACGGTGCGCGTCCGAAATCACGTACTGTCCGAGTAGGTACTACATTCGAGTTTGAATTTACTTCACGACCTTCTATATAGTATGAATATATGGGTAGTATGAATGAAATTTGGACGTACCACATCCGCCATGTTACGGTCACGTGACCTACCAGCATCCGTTGTCCATCGAATGCGCACTTCAGAATCCCGCCAGAAGGAGGAGCTCATCCGGGTACTTTTCGCCTACCGTTTTTCGAATACTATGAATTCGGACACACTACTCGCCTCACATACTGCTTTATGCATACTATATAGTAGGGAAGTATGCAGCGTTATTGTTTTCATACTTGCTGAAGCGAATGACTGAAAAGTAGTTTGACCAATAGCGTGCAGGGATTGTACATAATCGACCAATCGTGTCGTGCGAGAGGGCGGGATCTACAGAGGACAGATAGTATTGTTATTTCATTTATTCCAGGGGCAATATTGCATGTGATCACACTATTAAAGTAATTGAAAGTTTTTAAATTTAGAGAGTTGGAGCGTGTGTCGGTCTGGGATTTTTACTTGAGATGGCTTTCCATTTACATGCATTTTTCTCAAAACTCTCAGGGATTGCTTATTGATTCTGCAGCGCCACCTGCAGGTCACAGCAGCTCGTTGCAGTTCGGGTTTGGGCTGATGCACTTCTCTGATTGGCAGACAGGCGGCGCTGGTGAGTGACATTCATCTGCTTAAAACCAAACCTCAGGTTCAGATTGAATGTGAAATACTGTGTTGTACTGACGGCTCCTGAAAGATTTAGGATTGGGTTGATGTGTGTAAAATTGTAAATGTTTTTAAAAAGCAACAAATCTATTAAAAATGTGACAATTGTATAAAAACTACCAAATTATCTATAATTATTTTGTTAGAATGGTAGTTCAGGTTAAGCTAAGATATGGTGATACCTAAAATATCCGAAAACGTGTCCAGGTCATATTTCACCCCAAAATGAATTTGTTTTATTTATAATAATAATAATAATTATAATTGTAATAATATAAAATAAAATAAAAATGCACAATTTAATATTATTTCTTCATGCATTTTTTTTTTTTGCAATTTTTTTTAATTATCTGAAAATCTCTGAAACTTCCTCCAGGTCATATTTCACACCAAAATAGATTATATTTTTAAAATGTCAAAAATCTCCTTAAAATAATATAAAAATAAATTTCTTTATGTAAAATAATTTTTTTTTTTTTCCTTTTCATTTCTGCCCTGTGGATATTTGAGTTCTTTTAAGATTCACCAAATCAATATTATTGATCTTTGGGCATCTTAAACATTGCCGTTGTTTTGATAATCAACGTTTCAATCTTGTTTTCTGTCAGCATTGCAGGAAAATCAACAACTTCAAGCTTGTGATGCATTACTTTCTGCGACTCTTGTGTACATGCATGCCTTTATTTTACATGTAAGGGTTTGTGTAAATGCACATAAATGTAGAAATATTTCTGTTTCAGTCACCAAACTCCTCTTATGAATGGACAACCCCATAATTCAGTATCCTGCCAGAACCTTGAACATCAGTTTTTATTAATTCAAGCAAACTGTTACATACATTATACGATATACAGTATTTTAAATCATGTTTAATCTTTGTTTCTGAAACTCTTTTTTCCGTTTGGAACATAGAAACAGCGAATGCTGGAGAAATGCAGGCAAAAGTAGTAACGGCACAATACATTCAACTCATCAGCATTTATACGAACCGTAAGGCCTAAGAAAGAGAAACCAGCGTTCAGTCCCAACACACAGACGGACAATCTCGTTCACTCACAAAGTCTGGTTTGAAATATGACTAGGTCTGTTCTCACGTTTTGGCAAACAATAAAAAAAAAAAAAAAAATTCATAAATTGAGAGATGCAATAAATTACAATTAATATAGACCCCAGAAAAAGCCCACAATGTTTTTTTGTTGGACCTTTATGGGACGTTGTCAATATTTCAGTGGATGAATGTCATGAAAACATGTCACATTTCACCCCAAAATCAAAGAAATAATTAAGAATAAAATAAAATACTAAAAAAAAAAACCGTTTTGGCAAAAAAAAAAAAAAAAAAAAAAATTCATAAATTGAGAGATGCAATAAATTACAATTAATATAGACCCCAGAAAAAGCCCACAATGTTTTTTTGTTGGACCTTTATGGGACGTTGTCAATATTTCAGTGGATGAATGTCATGAAAACATGTCACATTTCACCCCAAAATCAAAGAAATAATTAAGAATAAAATAAAATACTAAAAAAAAAAAAAAAAAAGACAGAAAATTAAGGACATTTTAGGACTAAATGTCAAAATTACATTTTAAAAATGTATTTATTATTTTGGAGGAAAAAGTAAAATATTTTTTAAATGATATGTATGTGTATATATATATATATAAATATATTTCAACACATTTTTACCAAAATTCCTAATAAACACATTTATATATATATATGTTAAAAAATGTCTCACTACTGTAGTGTACAACAAAATTCATACTTCATCAAAGATCACAATGCGAAACATGGAAATATAATTAAAACCAGAGATATATATCCTAATGGGGATTACATATTTAATTTCATTTGTTTATTGAATTTTTTTTCAATATTTAGTGTGAGGTGAAATATAACCTGGAAAAGAGATTCAGGCATGTATTTTAGTCGTCTTGTCACGTTAATAAAAACGTTCCTTCATTTTTTCCCCTTTGACTTTGTCCATCGCAAGCACACCGTGACATCCAACATCACGTCTCTGTAAAGGAAGAACGGTTTAGATGATATAGAAAGTATAATAATCATCCGTCACATCGAGACGTTCCTGTCGTGACCAGAAGAGGCCGCTGTCGTCTCTCGCGCCCAACTATAACAACAAAAGACGGATGAATTCAAATGAAAGAAATATGACCGGTTTTCATTCATCAATTGCACAACAAGTGGTTAAAAAACATTAAAGCAAAGCATTCTGGGAACGTTGAATACAGTCGTCCGCAGTCCCGATGTTTCCTGAATTAGTCTGCGACGGATCGGAGAGTGTTTGTGGGAAGAAGGTTAGCTGAGATTTCGTGACGTTCGTCTTCGTCTCATTCCATCCAGTCGACCTCGTCGAACTCGTCCTCGTCCTCGGAGTCGCTGTACTCCACCGCGATGCGGCGCGACAGGATCGTGGCCACGTCGTTCCCCACGCGCTCGTGTTTGGCCTCTTGCTCCCGCTGCTCCTCCACCTTCCTCAGCTGGATCCCTGAGAGACACACCGAGGTACAGCTCCTTATGTTTGCATTCACATTTATGCGCTCCAGTGAGACAGACATTGCATTCAATGCACGCGTTTACATTTGAGCACTTCTTGCTTTCTCTGGGACTCAAACCTACTGTCTGATCTACGGTCTATATATATATTACATATTTAATGCATTGCTTGTACTAGAACTCACAATCGTAAGTTTCAACAGAGCTACTTGTTATTTATTTGATGCATGTACATTTTTAAAAATTAATATTTTTAATTATCCTAATTTATTAATTCATTAATTTATATTTTCTAATAATATTAATTTATTAATTGCATTTATAATTTTTAATTACTTGTATATTTAAATTATGTGCACGTATGAGTTTAAATATTATTATAATATTTTTTATTAGTTATAATTTTTTATTGTACTAGTTTATTAATTTTGTTCATTTAATATATCCATATTAATTATGTATTTAAATTATATTAATTTATTGTATTAATTTGTAATTATATAAATTTTTTTATATTATACTTATTTTTTATTATTTTTATTTTTAATTATTCTAATATTTTATTTTATAAATGTATTATATTCATAATTTTTATTAATTATATTTAATCATTAATTTATATTTGACTAACTATATATTTAAATCACGTTAATTTATATGTTGCATTAATCATTTTTAATTATATAGGTTAAATTGTTCTAATTTATTGATTTTATTGATTTATTTATTATATTAATAATGTGTATTAATTCATTTTTATTATTCATTTATTGCACTTTTTATTGCATTTAAATGTTTCTATTAAATATATATTTTTTAATTAAATATATTTATTAATTACATTTATAATTTTTTTATTATTTTATCAATTTATTCATTTAATTAAGTTTTTCTTGTTTATTTACTATCATTGTTTATTGTTTCTTTTTTCTTGTGATTTTTAAACATTTTTAATAATCTACTTGTGCATCAGTAGGCAATTCCTGAAGCATTTTGTTCCATTTAATTTCTCCTTAGCGATTTTAGAAAATTCAAAACATTTGATTCGTGGGCAAAATGAAAATAGGAGAAAAGACAAAGACTGGCTGAATTCAGCATAGCATACTAGCATATTAAAATATGTAAAGATATGACAGAAATAGTAAGAGCAGTATGCTAGTATGCTATTCTGAATTCAGCTTTCTGTGTACTAAACGTCTTTTAGAAGGGAATGATTGTAAATTGCGAATGACGAAATCAAATCAGCTATGAAAATAAACCTAAAAATATAACATTTTTATTACAAAATATTCAAGTATCTATCAATTCATTGTAATGTGCAACTACTTTTAGTGTAGATTTTGGACAGATACCTGATTTGCATATATGAGTGAACTTGAGTGAAACTCCGCCTACCTTTACGGATGGCTTCCAATAGAACGCTGCGGGCGTCGCTGATTGGCGGCAGGTTGGATGGATACCTCTTGACCTCGTGACCCGAGTGAGTGGGCGGCGACGAAACCGCTCCTGATGGGAAGGAAGGCAAGGTGGGCGGGCCTGAGGATGTGCAGGGGGAGGAGCCTCTGTTTCCTGGGAGGGGCAGAGGAGGCGGCGGCGGAGGAGGTGGCAAAACCATTCCGTCTCCAGCTGTGAGCGGAGTCTTGTCCAGCTGTCCGCGGGCGGGAGATGAGTGAAGGGGCGGAGCCCTAGAAACACACAGCGTCTCCCTGACATGCTGCTTCAACACTAACTGCAGTTACTGCGTTACTGCCTTCTTTCTTTGCGTGAACATTTGGGCGCATTATGCAAATATTTCCACATAGTGAGGTAGATATGTGGGGGCGTGTTAGAACGAGCCGTTTTAGGGGGGCGTGGCAGAGTCTTAACTTTGATAAAGAATATCTCTTTGGTTTTGAGACTTTAGTCTTTGCAACTTCAGGGATCTTATCTATGCACAATCAGCTTGTAACACTCCAAAGAGAAAGAAAAACTTGAAATCGCATCACAGGACTCGCCCTTTAATTCAGTACTAAAAAGTAGTGATAAAATAATTCAGTCCAATTCAAAATTGGCCATTTTACTAAAAAACAGGTTTAATTTTCTTTATGCAAACCTTATTTCTTTTGATTTTGTGGTGAAATGTGACCTGTGTGACATGTTTTCATGAGATTCACCTTTATAGTTCACTACTAAAAAGTATAAGATAACTTAATCTAATTAAATCTAGACATTTTACTAAATATTTGTGTTTGCTACACATTTTTTATGCTTGTTTTGTTATTTGATTAGCATGTTGCTAGCTTGCAAACATTTTGTTTTCCCAAAGTATTTATTCCATTCATTTTTCCCATAGGGGTATTAAAAAAAAAGTTTTGGTAATTTTTTTAATTAATTATATATTTTAAGTTTATTGATTTATTAATTGAATTTATTTATTACATAAATGTTTTTGCATTAATTATATATTTTTTATTATATAAATTTGTTTATTTCATATATTTATTAAATTAAATGTTTTATTAATTATATTTTTAATTATATTAAGTTATTAATTAGATTTGCTTACTATGTTTAGAATTTTTATTAATTATATATTTGAATCATATTGCTTTATTAACTGCATTTATTTATTGCATAAATATTTTTGCATTAATTATATATTTTTAATTATATAAATTTGTTAATTTCATGTATTTATTAAATTAATTATTTTATGAATTATATTTGTATTATATTAAGTTATTAATTACATTTGCTTACTATGTTTAGAATTTTTATTAATTACGTTTTAATTATATCGATTTATTATTTGCACTTATTTATTGCATAAATATTTTTGCATTAATTATATATTTTTAATTATATAAATTTGTTAATTTCATATATTTATTGCATTTAAAATTTTTATTAATTATATTTTTAATTATATACATTTTTACATTTGCTTACTATGTTTAGAATTTTTATTAATTACATTGATTTATTAATTGTACTTATTTATTGCATTAATTATTTTTTATTATAATTAATTAAATGTATTAATGAAAGTTGAGTATGAGTTCAGATGTTCAGACAGAATGTTCCACTATTAATCATCATTAAAATCATAATAATTTTTTTTTTGTCATTTTAATTTATTATTGTTTAAAACATAAAATGTGATTATTTAAAAGCTAAGTTGAAATAATGCAGGCTGATGGCTTCAACAAAAACATTTGCCATTGATTAGCAAACTCCTAGCTCACTGTATTTGAATGTGTATAAGTTATCATTAAAAATAATTTCCATTATGGAGAAAATGAATAGCATTTTTACTTCTAGAACCGACTGTTGCATGCTGCTCAATCAACGTTTCTGTCTTAGTATGCAGCTGCCTATATAGGGAGCACTGTGCTGGAACTGTGTGTGTGTGTGTGTGTGTGTGTGTGTGTGTGTGTGTATAATGAAAATGTAAAAATTGCATTATTTTTTCTAAATATTTTTGGTGAATTTTGAGTAAATATTGTGTAAAGACGTAGCAGTAAATTTCAGTGTGTGTGTACATTGCAATTGCTAAAATTATTTATAATTGTATTGAATTTAATTGTATTTACATTAAGAAAAATCCATATCAAATGTCCACTAATCTGTTATTTTATTATATATATATATATACATTTTCAAATATTACATTATTTTATTACTTTTTATATTTTCTGGTTTCATTTTACATTAAGTTAACATTTTTGTAATTTTTTTGTTATTTGTAATTTTGGCTTTTCAGAAGTTAATTGATCTCTATGAGAACCAGTTTTTTTTTATCTATTTGTTTATATATTTTACTATTTTTATTATTATTTTTTATAAATTTTCTGTTTTAATTTTAAATGTAATTTTTTTTTTAATTTTGTAATTTTTTTCAAATTTTTATCAGTTTTTATTGTTTTAAAACGTCGATATAATGTGAAATAAAATATTTTTTGTTTTTGTTTTGTTTTATATTTTAGTTTTAGTTACCAATTATAACACTGACATGATTCTTAATCCAGCTCTAATCCAATTATTAGCTAGAAGAATTATAATTGTGGCACTTATGAACCTTCTCCTTGTGAGGACTCGTGTGTTAGTTTGAGAAGCGCTCGCTCACCTGTGCTCGTGGTAGGCTGCTGATCCGTTGGTGTCTTTGTGTTTGTCTTCGGATTCGTCCGCGGCGAGCTCCGGCCCCAGAGCCATCTTCTGCCAATCCTTCTTGCGGTCGTGAGGCGCCCGCGGGATCTTCTCCTGGTCATGAGGACGGTCGATGTTCTTCAGCTGGACGAACACACACACACACACACACACAGTTAGTCTCGTCTCTACAGTGAAGCAGAAGCAGGTTTAGCAGCCGATGAAGATCTTCTGAGACTCGCACCGAGAAGCCAGATATCAGGAGATATATGAACATAATCACACAAACACTCAGACTGACAGAAAATCGGTCAAATCTGTTGCTTGATTTTGTCCGATTAAAATAATTACAGCATCCATGGCACACAGAAGATTGAATCTGATGAAAACTATTAGAAAATGTGATATTTTACCCTATATATATACAGTATATATGTGTGTGCTTGCAGTTGTTTCTTTTTTTGTTTAGTTATTTAGCTGTTTTTGCCATTTACATTTTAATTTTATTTTTCATTATATTTTTCATTTTAATCTGATATATTTTACCCCAAAATTATTATTTATTTTATATTTTCCTGTTGATTATAGCACTTTGAAGACTGAAAATTGACTGATGTTTTGATAAAAAATACCAGTGATATTTTACACCAAATTATTCTTTGCGCATAGGTTTTTTGTATTATTTTTTTATGTTTTCCATCATTTAATTAAGAAATTATGCATATACTGTATTTGCAATAAATACATAAATAAATAAATAAATAAATAAATTAGGGGGTAAAATAAATGCATATATTTATTAAATCAACAAAAATATATTTATTCATAGCATTATTATTATTATTATATAGTAATATATAATATATGTAATATACATTATTATTATTACATGTATGTATGAATAATTTATATATATATATATTACACACTCGCACACACTCACACTCACACTCACAAACTCACTCACACACTCACACACACACTCACGAACACACTCACTCACTCACACTCACACACACACACACACAAACTCTCTCTCACACACACTCTCACCCACACACACACACACACACACTCACTCACTCACACACACACACACACAAACACACTCACTCACTCACTCAAACACACACTCACACACACTCACGCACACACTCACTCACTCACTCACACTCACTCACTCACTCACACACAAA
>NW_015505766.1:781995-783914 GCF_001515645.1 Sinocyclocheilus grahami | reverse complement strand
CACACACTCACACACTCACTCACACACACACACACACACACACACACACACACACACACTCACACACACACGGAAAAGCTCAACAGGTCAGACAAACAGGAAACAAACAAATCTAGATGGCTTGTGTTTCAGCGTTTGACTTCAGACCGAATCAAGACTGTTGAGAATTTATGAAAGAAATCAGCCAAACCAAACACACACGTATGTCGCGGAGATCTCTGATGCATCATCTGGAAAACACTGGGATTTATTTTAACCTTCAGATGTGTGTACACTAATATCTGATAAGGAATCATTTATGATTTATTAAAAATAAATGCACACTAAATTAATATACATTCAATTCAGTAATTCAGTGATTAATGACTATATATACACATCTATATATTGTGTTTTTATCAGTGCAATTTTGTGTAATTTACAGGGTTTTTATAGTTCATTTAAAACTAAAAATAAAACCATAAAAAATATTTTTGTTGCTTGAAATAAAATAACTGTACTAAAATAACTAAAACTGAAATAAAAATGTATGAAAATAAAATGACTAAAACTAAGTGAAATTTTAAATGAAAAATATAAAAACAATAGTTAAAATGGCAAATATAGAACAACATTTTAAAAATTTTAAGGTGAAAATGGAAAATATAAACATTAAAAAAGTAAAAACACAAGAAAATTGCAAAAACTATAACTAAAATTTAAATGAAAATGGAAAATCTAAAACTTAAAATGGCAAAAATACAACTAAAATACTGAAACTTTAACTAAAATGAAAATGGAAAATCTAAAAATTAAAATAAAATGGCAAAAAAAACAACTTAATTACTAAAACTTCAAAATGGAAATGGAAAATTTCAAATTAAAAACTACTTCGAATTTAATGAAATCTATAATAGTATCCAGGGCCGGATTTACCTCTTTTCGTGACATAGGCAAAACACATTTTTGGGCCCCCTTCCCTATTAATATAATATGCCTAATATTACTCAAGCAAACAAAAATATTTCTTAATCAGTGAAACCGATACAGTGTTGTCTATCGCAATAAGCGCTTGCGTTCAGTCAATAAAAATCGAATGCAGTTCTTAATTTGTTTGAGAACTGAGAAAGACCGTTCCATTAACAGGCGCGGCGTCGACCATTATTTCTCGAATCAAAATAAATAACAATAATAATAAAATTAAAAAATTATACACTTCTGGAGACATTTTTTTTTCCATTTATAAATATTGTAAAATATATATACAAACACACACACAATGTAAAAAACCATAATATTTATTTATAATATAACATAATATGTATATATATATAAAAAAAAATTTTTTTTGTCGCAGTTATTAATGCAGTCTGATGCAGTTATTAGAGAGAGAGATTAAGCGTCTCTCAGCAGCAGCGTATACTAATAGCGTATCTTTAAGTTAAACTGCTTCAAGAACCTCGCTACTGAAAAATGTCATGTAGCTGCGAAACTATTTTACTGATAAATTCGCGGGCGAAATACCTAGAATGCCTATGTGTAAATCCGGACCTGATAGTGTCTCAGAGTATCCTAGAATAATTGAATCGGTCATCAGCTGATTTTCCAGATGAAGCGGCAGCGTCTCGCGGCCTGCGTAGCGTACGGTGATTGTTTGGTTCCCGATGAAGCGGCCGAGCGAGTGATCTGATGTTCACATACCTGCACTGGAAGGTCCAGATATTTATAGACCTGATCATACATGTGGGGATCCTGCAACTGCAAAACAAAAAGACAAAAGAAGAAGCAGGGGCACAATTTAACACAATAGAGGCAAACACAGAGAACCGCAATGAAGGACGGTCCAGAGAAATATCTAGAAAACACACATGAAAAATAACAAATAAAAAGCTAAACAGAGATGCACGATACAGTGTTGACCGTACTGGTATCGGCTGATT
>NW_015505766.1:776245-776868 GCF_001515645.1 Sinocyclocheilus grahami | reverse complement strand
CGGATTTTCCAAAAGGCTTGGTTGAATAAACATGAGCACGTACTGCACGTTTAAAAACACACACGTTTTTATATCACTGTATCTTTAGAAACTTTTCGATGTCATTTTCATTTCATCTTGAATGTTATACGCCTGATAAAGCAGCGTTTGTGAGCGCAGCACTGCTTTGTGTACAGCCGTTACTGGGAAAACCTGTTTTAGTTCTGTCCTCCCCGCTGTGACAACTCACAAAAGACTATTTTTAACCAAGCAGCGTGGAGAGCCGCTTCAGAAACGTGCCACGGCTGGCTGATAAACACAAGCACTGACTAGAGCGGCCGCGATCAGCTCCGGTGGCCGTGGAGCCGTAACGCGCCGCAGAAGCGTGCAGCTCTGACGTCACTGAAGCTGCTGTGTAGATGAATCATGCAAAACATACACAACAAACAGCGAATCTTTAATTGTTTCTCGAAACGTCATAGCATTTCCACACCAGCGATGACATGACTGCGGCACCAAATCATTTATGTCCTCACGCATCATGTACGTCGTCACGCGTTGACGTCATCAAATTGCAATCGGTTCCTGAGATCGGCCAAGTTAGTGAGAACCGATTGAGTCATAAAATATGATTATCGGCCGAT
>NW_015505766.1:758779-774467 GCF_001515645.1 Sinocyclocheilus grahami | reverse complement strand
CACTCACACACACACACACACACACACACACACACACACACACACACACACACAGCTCCTCGGGGAGAGACACAGATGGCATCTGAAGTGAAGTTATAGGAAACCCTGTTTATATTCAGTCTGAGTCTCAGTTGTCAGTACTAGTTGAGTTTTGAGTTTAGGAAGCGACTCTGAAACTGCAGTTTGACAACCAGTACAGTAAAGTACTGCAGTATAGGGATGGTTTCACATGTACCCCGGTACTAAATTATTACAATATTCATTTTATATATACATATTTATATATATATATATTAGGGATGCTCTGATCAGGATTTTTGCAGCCGATACTGAGTACCGATTTCTTGTCATGGTGATCGGCCGATATCGATTCTGATGCTTCAAGCTTTATATAGACAATTTCATCGGGCGCATGCGCCTGGCCCGAAGTTAACTTCCGGTCTGTGTTTGTTTATCAGTCTGGCTATGGCGCCGGCTACAAACGCAGTTAAAGATAAGGTGATGAGTAGACTGAAGTTGGTCTCAGGTGGTTGTGTTGTGGGATGTGTTTCCCATACATTTATTTATTTGGGTAAATATCAAAACTGACGGATTTTCCAAAAGGCTTGGTTGAATAAACATGAGCACGTACTGCACGTTTAAAAACACACACGTTTTTATATCACTGTATCTTTAGAAACTTTTCGATGTCATTTTCATTTCATCTTGAATGTTATACGCCTGATAAAGCAGCGTTTGTGAGCGCAGCACTGCTTTGTGTACAGCCGTTACTGGGAAAACCTGTTTTAGTTCTGTCCTCCCCGCTGTGACAACTCACAAAAGACTATTTTT
Source organism: Sinocyclocheilus grahami (assembly GCF_001515645.1). Classification (NCBI taxonomy): domain Eukaryota; kingdom Metazoa; phylum Chordata; class Actinopteri; order Cypriniformes; family Cyprinidae; genus Sinocyclocheilus; species Sinocyclocheilus grahami. The sequence goes on along the minus strand of NW_015505766.1, from coordinate 773,636 downwards.
AACCAAGCAGCGTGGAGAGCCGCTTCAGAAACGTGCCACGGCTGGCTATAAACACAAGCACTGACTAGAGCGGCCGCGATCAGCTCCGGTGGCCGTGGAGCCGTAACGCGCCGCAGAAGCGTGCAGCTCTGACGTCACTGAAGCTGCTGTGTAGATGAATCATGCAAAACATACACAACAAACAGCGAATCTTTAATTGTTTCTCGAAACGTCATAGCATTTCCACACCAGCGATGACATGACTGCGGCACCAAATCATTTATGTCCTCACGCATCATGTACGTCGTCACGCGTTGACGTCATCAAATTGCAATCGGTTCCTGAGATCGGCCAAGTTAGTGAGAACCGATTGAGTCATAAAATATGATTATCGGCCGATACCGATCTCCGGCCGATCGATCGGAGCATCCTTAATATATATATATATATATATATTAGGGGTGCAATGGTTCTCGGTAAAAAATCTAACCGTACGGTTCTCCACACACGGTTCGGCATGCACTAGGACCGCGGTTCAACTTAAATCTGACAATGCACCTGTAATATGGTTTGTTAGAGTTCGGCTAATGCATGTTTCTGTTGCTGGATACAAATTCTGGCTTCCTAATACATTACAACAAGAGCGATGAGAGAGAAAAAAACAATACATGGACAAACCAGTCACTCTTTGTTCAATGTGAGTGCTTTATGCTGGAATAAATGTCATTAATGCCGTCATCACATGTTGATAGCGCAGGTGAGACCTGAACAGCACACGTCGCTATCTGTGTTTAAACTAAACTCATTTAAGCCTTGCCAGTTTAAATATGAAAGAGCCAGAAGACGTGAACTCGCGCGCGTGCGCAGTGAGAAGATCTGTGTGTGCGCTCAGCCGAACGTCAGCGTCTCAGAACGCATGCACATATTAAGCTCTCTGTGAAGTAGTGTGCTTAAATGGACAAATTCACACAAAAATGATGTCACAATGCCCGTCTTGGTGAGTATCCTAGCAGACATAGCCGGCTGAGCGTACAGTATCAGTGCGTTCTCTTAAAGTGACAGCACTTTCTTAATATTAATCAAACAGCAACAACACGGAAATCTCTCACTGCTCTTGACTGAATAACTTTTGTAACTTTAATAAGGATTCATCTTTCATTTATACAGTCAGATGTGCAATGTTATTTTACATTTGATTACTTTATTCAATATCTGTGCCTAAAAACTAATGATAGACCAACCTAAAAAACCTGAAAAGCACTGTTTATTTTATTTGTATCTTTGCTCTATTGTATTTATTTGTGCTGTTGCTTGTAGTTAGATTGTGTTCTTATTTGCTTTATTTTTATTTGACAATATAGTTTTTTCCCTAAACATAGCACATACCGAACCGTACCGAAACCGTGACTCTAAAACCGCGATACAAACCGAACCGTGAGTAAGTTGAACCGTTGCACCCCTAATATATATATGTAATTTTATACATTTTAATATATATTTAGATTTTATTAGATTGATTTTATAACATTGATTTAATTACAGTTGTTAGCTGGTGGTCTCTCAAAATTATATCAATATGAATTTTTCTATCAATATGAATCTCGCCATTTTTTTATATTTTAACATAACCAGATTAAAACATTTACAGTATATTTCCTGTATTAACATATACATTTTAGCCTGTTTAACTATACATTTTTACTGTCTTTTCCAGCAATTTAATTAATTTAATTTAATTAACAACAAAATTCAACTGAAATAAAATAACATAATATTTTAGTATTTTATAATTGTGTGTGTGTGTGTTTGTATGTATATGTGTATGTATATATATATATATATAAACACAATAAGGGCGTGATGAGTGAACAATGAGTGATGTTTTAGTATATTTATATACTGTTATAGTATTTATTAATATTTTCAATTTGCTTTTTATTTTTCATTTTAATTTTAGTTTAAGTTATAATAATCTTATGTGCATTTGTTGTTGTTTTTCTGTTTAGCTTAATTTTTATTTCAGTTTTAGCAATTGTAGTACTTATTTTATTTCAGTTATTTATTTTTAAACGAATCATCTGAATGAACCAATTCCGTGCAATGCATGAACCCGGTGTTATTTAAAGAGAGAGGTATTTTTATCACTGTTCGCTGCACATCAGACAGAGTTTAATGATTGTCTCGATACAGTGTGACATTAAACAGCTACTTATTTACATTAGAGAATGAGCTTGTTAGTGAAGCAGCAGCTGAGCTACAGTCACACTGCTGTAATGTGTAGTTCTGTTGGCTTAGTAGTGTCACTAGTCTGAGAGCCGCTGGAGTTGATCTGACTTGCTCTTTCAGCAGTTTTCCACACATCAGTCACTCCTAATGTGATCTAGTCGCGTCTAATCGAATCTTCCTCTGCATTTACACTCTTAATATGAATGAATGACGTGAAGCAGCTCAGCGCTCGACAGCAGAGCTGATCGCATTCTGTGTGTCTGCATGCAAACACTCCTTTCTGCTTTATAAAGCCTTTGGGATACAGTTTATGTTCTACATAGTGTTTTATTTTCCCCTTCTAATGTTGACTCATGGTCATGATGATTACATGATGTGTTTAACACATTTAATTGTATATATTTTTCATGTGTCTTTTCCAGTAATATGATAGTTTTTCAAACACAGTTGTTTTGAAATCAAAAATTTTTTTTTTTTATAATATTTTTTTTTTTCATAGTTTTCATAATTTTTTTTCTTTTAAATATAGCATTTTTTCGTGATGATAATTGGATGCCACTCGCTGCATTAAATGTGCAACTTGATTGTATTTTTTCTTTTATAGTACTTTTTGCGTGAAACATTTTTTTGGTGTCAGTGTTGGTTTTGTTGAAATTATTTTCTGATTGAAAAAAAATCGCCATTTCAGAGCAATACATATTGAGACAAATATTTAATATTGCCAAAAGGCAGGAAAAATATTGACATTAATTTTCTTAATTCATAATATGTTATCATAATTACATAATATTATAATATAATAATTATATAATATTTAAAATTTAAATTTTATTTTAAATAATTTGATAATCTTTTGTTTTATAACACACATTTTATAAGTTTTTATAGCTGCTCATCATATTAACATAGAAATAAAAGTTGTGATATTTTCACTGATTTATATCAGTTGTAATGTGATTATAATTAAGATTATGCCTACTTTGCATATTTTAAATGATTAAAGTAGAAATGCAAAAGAAATGTAGATATTATGTATATTTTTAGAATGCTTTGATTAAATGCAAGTAGATATTCTGACCTGTAGTATCAGCAGATACAGTAAAACAAGCGGTTTTACCGCAGTAACGTCACAGAAGAGATGAGAGAATCTGCCGTCATGCGTGAAAACACAATCTGCTTCTAATTAGCCTGTGATTAGCCCACTCTGTGTGTGTGTGTGAGTGTGTGTGAGAGTGTGTGTGTGTGAGAGTGTGTGTGTGTGTGTGTGTGTGTGAGCGAAAGTGTGTGTGTGTGTGTGTGTGTGTGTGCGAGTCAGTGCGTGAGCGTGTGTGTGTGTGTGTGTGTGTGTGTGCGAGTCAGTGCGTGAGCGTGTGTGTGTGTGTGTGTGTGTGTGTGCGAGTCAGTGCGTGAGCGTGTGTGTGTGTGTGTGTGTGTGTGTGCGAGTCAGTGCGTGAGCGTGTGTGTGTGTGTGTGTGTGTGTGTGCGAGTCAGTGCGTGAGCGTGTGTGTGTGTGTGTGTGTGTGTGTGCGAGTCAGTGCGTGAGCGTGTGTGTGTGTGTGTGTGTGTGTGTGCGAGTCAGTGCGTGAGCGTGTGTGTGTGTGTGTGTGTGTGTGTGCGAGTCAGTGCGTGAGCGTGTGTGTGTGTGTGTGTGTGTGTGTGCGAGTCAGTGCGTGAGCGTGTGTGTGTGTGTGTGTGTGTGTGTGCGAGTCAGTGCGTGAGCGTGTGTGTGTGTGTGTGTGTGTGTGTGCGAGTCAGTGCGTGAGCGTGTGTGTGTGTGTGTGTGTGTGTGTGCGAGTCAGTGCGTGAGCGTGTGTGTGTGTGTGTGTGTGTGTGTGCGAGTCAGTGCGTGAGCGTGTGTGTGTGTGTGTGTGTGTGTGTGCGAGTCAGTGCGTGAGCGTGTGTGTGTGTGTGTGTGTGTGTGTGCGAGTCAGTGCGTGAGCGTGTGTGTGTGTGTGTGTGTGTGTGTGCGAGTCAGTGCGTGAGCGTGTGTGTGTGTGTGTGTGTGTGTGTGCGAGTCAGTGCGTGAGCGTGTGTGTGTGTGTGTGTGTGTGTGTGCGAGTCAGTGCGTGAGCGTGTGTGTGTGTGTGTGTGTGTGTGTGCGAGTCAGTGCGTGAGCGTGTGTGTGTGTGTGTGTGTGTGTGTGCGAGTCAGTGCGTGAGCGTGTGTGTGTGTGTGTGTGTGTGTGTGCGAGTCAGTGCGTGAGCGTGTGTGTGTGTGTGTGTGTGTGTGAGCGAAAGTGAGTGTATGTGTGTGTGTGTGAGTGAGAGTGTGTGTGTGTGTGTGTGAGAGAGAGAGTGAGTGTGTGTGTGTGTGAGTGAGTCAGTGTGTGTGTGTGTGTGTGTGCGTTGGTCTGTGATCTAAACGCAGCCAGAAAACACCTCATGTCAGGAGAAACAGCTCATTCAAACTCAAAAACACAAAAGCAAGACGACAGCAAACGACTGAGCAGCCAAAACTGAGTGAAAAATGACTGAACAATAACCGTAGAGTATGTTATTATGTATGTTATAATTATGGGATTTTAGTGGTCGATTCCCTCAGATGCCACACCCATTCTCATCTAATTTGCATACAAGCCACACCCTCGGTCATGTAGCCCCGCCCCCTTACCTTCTGTTTCCGCCTCTCTTTCCTCTTGTCTTCTGTGTCCTGCAGCATCTTCTCTCTCCACAGGTCGAAGAAGTACGACGGGTTGGTGTAGAACTTCAGCCCTTCCTTCCCATCATCCCTAGAGACAGACGCAGATCAGGTGTGTTCAGTGCACCGTTTGTGCATGAGAGTATTATCTGTACATCTGCAAAATGTGCAGTACAGAGAACAATAATGGAGTGCTGTTTCCCACAATGCAATGATCTTGACTTGACCGTCCATTTACAATGCATGAAACCATAATATCCGAGAATATTAAATATCTGTTCTTTGACTTATTTGATTGGACATGTCATTTTTATACAAATTAGAATTTTTAATTAAAATGATGACATAATATGTTATATTAATATTTATATTTTATATAAGAATATACATATATTTATATATATTTTATATTATCATTTTTTTATTATGATAATTGGGCTGTAAAATGTATGTCATTTTATACAAGATTTAATTGAAACAAAATAATCACATATTAATTTATGTATTTTAAATAATAATATACATATATTTTTATATATGTTATATTATAATATCATTTCATGAGGATAATTGGACTGACAAAATATGTCATTTCATACAAAATTTTATTGAATTAAAAATAATGACATAATATTTAATGCATTTGATCTTGTTTATACTTTATATAATAATATATATTTATAAATGTTATATTATAATATTTTATGATGATAATTGGACTGTCAAAATGTCATTATAAAACAATTAATTTGAAAAATATTAATATTTTTATGTATTTTATAAATTATATTTTACATTTGATGTATATATATATAAAATATGAAAATAATATATTTATAAATAATATAAAATAATAGATTTTTTAAATATTTATAAATAATAAATATAAATATATAAAATAATATTATCATTAAGGTTGATAATTGGACGCCACTCTCTGAATTAAACATGCAATATAGTTGTATTTTTACTTTTTTTTATGTCAGTGTTGGTTTTGTTGCAGTTATTTTCTAGCTGAAAAAATTATTTTAACCCATTGTAGAGCAAGTATTCTTTTTTTTTCTTTTTTTATGTGTTAAAATATTTTTTTTCCTGACATATATTTTGAGTATTGTCAAAAGGCAGAAAAATAAGACATTAATTTAAGATTATAATATTTTAAATGATTAATTATTATGTAATTTTCCAGCTCTATTGCACAGCCCTAGTTAGCAGTAGACCAGTATCTGTCATTAATCACAGACTGATATCATTTGACATTATTAATGTGCAACTGAACAGCGAGAGCTGTGAGAATAGCTGAAAACTGATATTACACCTCCTCTGCTCCTCACACGTCTCTCTCTCTCTCTCAAGTTCTCCTTCAGCACATCACATACTCGTTTCTCGTTTCATTTGAGTTGGTCGAAATGCCAAATGAGCAAAGACAAAATAAGGACAAAAGAACAATACAGAACAAATGAAGCAATTATCACCTCCAGACTCTCCTGACTGGAAACTACACATTCACACAGCTTCAATTTGGTTGTTTTAAAAGAAATTAATAATTGTATTAATCAAGGCCGCATTAAATTGGTCAAAAGTGACAGTAAAGACATTTATAATGTTACAAAAGATTCTATTTCAAATAAACGCTGTTCTTTTGAACTTTCTGTTCATCTGTGAATCCTGAAAAATAAAATGCATCACGGTTTCCACACAAATATTAATGTTTTCAACATTGATAATAATCAGAAATGTTTCTTGAGCAGCATATTATACTGATTTCTGAAGATCGTGTGACACTGAAGACTGGAGTAATGATGCTGAAAATACAGCTGCGCATCACAGGAATAAATTAAATTTGATTATATATTCACATAGAAAAGAGTTATTATAAATGGTAATAATATTTCACAATTTTACTGTATTTTTAATTAAATAAATGCAGTCTTGGTGAGCAGAAAAGACGTCTTCTGTATAATTATGAAGACGAGCACAAAGCCGCTGTTGAGGAAAATGAGCGATTCTAGCCAAAAGAGGATTTCTTTAACAGACAGTGGTTTTACAGGAGGTGATGTCTAATAAAATAACCTCCGGTGCTGGCGTCTTCATGAACTAATGAGGGAACGTGTGAAGAGAGCGGGAGCTCATGCATATTACGCATCTCTCAAAATAAATGTTGCAGCCTCCAGAAACACTCGAGCATTAACTCCAGAAACACTCGCTCGGTGTGACGCACGTGTGACAACAGCAGCAGAAGCACATGACAACTGCATAAACCAGACGATATCGCTCTTTCATCGCTTAGTTCATGAAATATCAACTAAAAGTGCTAAACAGACACCAGTGAGTCACTAACACTAGAAATATAGAGCAAAAATATGAGCTCAGATCCTTTGAGTTCACTGGGAAAAAATGCTTTCTTATTCTGGTTTTTGTTGGAATCAGCTTCCAGAAGAGATCAGATGTGCTAAAACATTAGTCACATTTAAATCTAGACTCAAAACTCATCTGTTTAGCTGTGCGTTTACTGAATGAGCACTGTGCAACGTCCGAACTGATTGCACTGTATTTTATGTGTAATCTTTTTCTATTTTTAACCGTCTTAAATTCATTTTAAATCCATTTTTAAACTCCTTTTTTTAAATTCCTTGTTTTATGTTTTATGATTATTTTCTTTTCTTTTATGTAAAGCACTTTGAATTACCATTGTGTACGAAATGTGCTATAGAAATAAACTTGCCTTGGTTTTTTGCACAAACATCTAAACATTTCTGGAGGCTGCAACATTTATTTTGAGAGATGCGTAATATGCATGAGCTCCCGCTCTCGTTCTCTCTCTATCAATTGCAAGAAAAAAGTCAGAATTGCAAAATATGAAGTCGCAAATGTAAGAAAATAGTCAGTTTTCCCCTCAGAATTGAGTTTATGTCTCAGAATTCTGAGGAAAAAAAGGTCAGAATTGCGAGAAAAAAGTGTTTTATTTTTTATTCAGTGGCGGAAATGGGCTTCCATACTTTCTCATTGCTGTTTGTGTTATTTTAGTAATATTGAGGTGATATATGTGACCCTGCAGCACAAAAGCAGTGTTAAGTCGCTGGGGGATATTTGTAGCAATAGCCAACAATATACTGTATGGGTCAAAATTATCCATGTCTCTTTTATGCCAAAAATCATTAGGATATTAAGTAAAGATCATGTTCCATGAAGATATTTTGTAAATTTCCTACCGTAAATATATCAAAACTTCATTTTTGATTAGTAATATGCATTGCTAAGAACTTCATTTGGACAACTTTAAAGATGATTTTCTCAATATTTAGATTTTTTTGCACGCTCAGATTCCAGATTTTCAAATATTGTCCGATCCTAACAAACCATACATCAATGGAAAGCTTATTTCCTCAGTTTTCAGCTGATGCATACATCTCAATTTCACAAAATTGACACTTAAGACTGGTTTTGTGCTCCAGGGTCACATATACGGTTCGATGTAAATCTAATGATCGGCGCATCTCCGGTTGCTGTATGCTGATGATCTGTCGGGTCTGATGTGTGAATGTGGTTCTGACCTGTAGGGCGTGAGGATGTTCAGCGGTGGAGGTTGTTCGCACAGCTCGTATGTCTCCTGCATGGGGAAGGGAAGAGACTGACGCTCAAACAGCTGCTGGTCCTGAATGATGGAGCTGCGGAAGGCCTTCCTCATGGTGATGTCCTGAAGAGACACTGAGACACAAACACAGCATTCACTGACTGACATCTGCAGGTGAGTCTGACTGAATTAACAGACTGACCTTTGGATGGACGTTTAAAGCTTATTTGAAGGGATTGGATCTATGATTGATGCATTTGAAGCGTAAATAAAGCAGATTTAGACTAGATCGAAACAGCCTCAAGAACCACATAGTCTAAATTCTTCGCTCTGAATCTTCCATTGAGTCTGAATCTGGACGACACATGGGTTTACATTTTCCCAGAGATTAATGAAAACCTACTTTTTCAAGCCTATCTTTGTCCTGTGTACATGAAGTTTAGCATGTAGCATCTAGATTGAAAGTTTTGTCAATGAATTTTGATTCATCTCATTGCTTGGCAGATGCAAGCCAATACTTGTTTTGAACGTGGCCCATAATGACTTACAGACCTGTATGTTGTTAATGCAGAGTCCAAACTTCACAAAAAATGGTGCAAATGTACGTCAGGACAATCTGAGTGAACATGCCAAATCTTAATAATTTACAGCGATAGGGAGCACTATAACATAAAAAAATATTGTTAAGAAACCTCTCATCCCTTGGCAGATTCAAGCCAATACTCGTTTTGATTGAGGCCCATAATTGACCTGTGTACTATTAATGCAGAGTCCAAACTTCACCAAAAATGGTACAACTGGACATCAGGACAATCTGAGTGAACATGCCAAACCTCAGTAATTTACAGTGATAGGGGGCGCTATAACATAAAATAATATTGTGAAGAAAATATGAAGAAAAATATTTTGAATTTGAGCTGCCGTGGCTGTTTTACAGTCTTACCTATCAATTCAAACGTAGAAAATATACGTTTACGTAGAACATATTCTTACAGTAGGGAAAGAGAAAGGCATGGAGATGTTGACTGTGTCTTAAAGATGCTTTAGCATTTGAGTTCTGGATTTTATCGGCTGATATGAAATGCCTCTAAATGTACACTAACATTCAAAATAATTGAAGTCAGTGTGACAAATTGACCTGTATTTTGTTAATGCAGAGTACAAACTTCACAAAAAATGGTGCAAATGGACATCAGGACACTCTGATTAAGCACGCCAAATCTCATTCATTTACAGCAATAGGGGGCGCTATAATCTAAAAAAATTGAGCTTGAAGTTTGAGTTGAATTGAGTTTGAAATTGAGCTGCGTAAATATGAATGCAAATGTAGAAAAGTATGATTTTCTTACAGTAGAAAAAGAGAAAGGGTTGGAGATGTTTACTGTCATTAGAGACATAAAGACGCTTTATCAGTTGTTTTTTTTAATTAGCAGTAAGATTTTTTTAATGTGGCCCAACATGATTAACTGAATAAAAAATTTAAATAAATTGTTTAATGCAGAGTCCAAACTACACAAAAAATGGTACAAATGTACATCAGGACAGTCTGAGTAAACATGCCAAATCTCATTAATTTACACTGACAGAGGGCGCTATAATGAAAGAAAATATTGTGCAACTTGGATCAAGGAAAGTGAAATTTTCTAAATAAATTTCTGTATTGGATCTTTTTTTTTTCTCAAATTTGACAATTATTATTATTATTGTTAGACTTTGATTTAATATTGATGTTTATTATATTGCTCTTGACACTATTTTAAGAAAGCAGTAAGTCAATCGAACACTTTAAACAATTGTTTTTCGAAGTTGTAAATAAAACAATGATTATTGCAGTATGTTTTATGTCTTTTTTCAAAATTTCAGGTTTAGTTCAGTGCTACTTGCCATTTCTTTGTGAATAATTGTGAAATTTACTAGCAAAAATTGTTTCTACACCAATTTTTTTTTCAGTGAACTTGTGTGTTACAGATATTTTACTTAAGTTAAGTTTCTTTAACAGAACCTTTTTGTAAAGTGAAGTAAACTCACTGTAATGCACAACCTCGAGAGCCATTTATCACAATTTGAAGTGAAGCTTTGGATGTTTGTCAAGAGTGTGTTTGGTGCTTCATGTTTGTGTGTTTGTCTCTCTACACATACTCTCATCTCTTTGTCTTTTTCCTGATATCCAGGCGTATTTCCATCACTCTTGTGTACAAACGTCTTTATTTGTCTCTTGCCGACAGGCAGCTGGTGACACTGAGGTTGATGGGAAATGAAAGTGTAATTAAATCATTTGAATGGCAGAACGCAGTGGCGCTGTCTGATGTCAAAATAATTACAGCCGAACCGAGAGCTGCTCTGAGCATCATTGTAATCGTCTAATTGTCCCAATTATTGTCAGACAATTCAAAACGATACTTACTGCTAAAGTAATTTATGCTAATTAGGTAATTTTGCATGCAAATGCAATTGATCTGTAGCATGGCCAATGGTCAGGGTCTGCCAGTTATGCTTTATTTATTTATTTAGTTGTTGTTGTTAAGATTATGAGATACAACAAATAGAACTTATGCATGGTTTTTGTTAACTCAAGCATCATTACAAGTGCTCAAAATGCTCAGACGTTTACCTGGTGGATGATAAAATAGCAGAAAAAGACTCATAACTTCAGAAAATATGAAGATAACTTTTTAAAGTTCAGAAGGTCTGGAGGAGCATCAGAGCGGCGGTTCTATACATGCATTGCATTATAAGAAGAAAACACCGGCATCTACTCAGAAATCCTCTCAACGTTTAAGTGCTTTTGAGACACATTAGTGCTTTTTCTTTTGCAATTAAAAGCCAAAATGGAAAAAAAATACATACATAAATACAAGATAATCACTTTGAAATAATGTACTTTAAAAGAATATACTTTAGTGCAAAGTAAATGTAATGTTTTCGGACACTTAATTGCATGTTAATTTCAATTAAATAAAGATATATTATATTTTGCATTTATTTAGCGCAATGTGAATAACGCTTTTGGTGTGCACACACCATAACGGTCATGCACGTCCATCTAGTGTGTGTTTACACAGAAAAACAATGGAAAAGTAGTGCATTGGAATGGAAAAAACGCATTCTGTGTGAACGGCCACTAAAATGTTCTTTAAAGTAAAACGTTTAATTTGACATTATTACAAAGTGCACTTTTAAAAGTGTGTTAAGTACACTTAAGCTGCCTTTTATTTTCTTAATATATTATATGCAAATACAGTTTTTAAAAAATATACTTTTAAGATTTGAAGCACACATTCAGTACAATCAAGTGCACTTCTTTTTAACACGGGTGCTTTCAGAAACCTTCAGGAAAAAGTCAACATTAAGAAGGCAAACTAAATATTATATGAGGTTTCTATTTGTTTTACATGATGTTTTGTTACCAAAATATGTGTCTGAATACAAATTACAGCCTGATTTGTTCATTATTTTCATTAAATAAACAACGCAATTAAAATGTATGTCACAAAATCATGCCAGAACAGGGCTGCCGACTGAGCCTAAATGAAGTGATGTTGAGGTAGGTTTGAGAAGAGAAGTGAATGCATTTACTGACACTTTTGATGGTTTTATAGTGTGTTTTTGTCCGTTTGAAAGACATGATCCGTGTGAATGACATCTTTTGTGTTGCTCAGATGAATAAGCTGCGTGTGGGTTTGAAAGGTGAGTAAATGATGACGGCTTTTATAGGAAAATCTTTACATGCATATATATATATATATATATATATATATATATATATAATTTGTTTGTACATTTATGCATTAAGCATAAGCTTTCATCCAAAGAGCCTTTTTTTGTAAAATGGATTTGCTCCAATAATTTGCAACACTTACTGTAAAACAACCCACAAACTAACAGCATTTCTGAGATGATTCTGACGCGTTGAACGACCACTAGAAGCGTTACCTGTCCAGATGAATCATGGGTCATAATGAGCCTCAGCGTCTGATCGTCACTCTGATATCACATCACATGTGTGTGTGTGTGTGTGTGAGTGTGGAGTGTGTATTTGAGTGTGTGTGTGTGTGTGTGTGTGTGTGTGTGAGACTGCGTTCAGCTTTTCTACATGAAGTGTGAAACATTTAGAGCGTGACTTGTGTTCATATGTGTGTGTGTTTGTTCCTCAGTGATTTCAATAAACTGAGCCATCCAGTTCATCACAACACTCGCAGAGCAGAAAGGAAATAAAGTGTTTACTGAAGGACTTTCAGGCGTTTATCTGGACATGAGCCTCATCACTCGCTCTCAGGGGGCTTTAGCTTTGTGTGTCAGAAACAGACTGAAAATCAACTTCCCTGTTACACACGTTGGACATTTGCTTGAAATAAAGTCGTTTTAATGTTGAAATGGCATTTAATGATACATGATCATAAAAAGATCGTAAATTTTCTCAAATTTTATCTCAGAATTCAGACTTTGTTATAAAACCAGTTCTGAGTTTCTTAATGTCTTAATTCTGTTTGTTTTTTCACCACAGTATACAAAATAAAAAAGATAATTATGACTTTTATTGCGCACAGAGTTTATAAAAAGTACGAATTATATATATATATGCATAATTTATTTCAGGTAGCAAAAATATTTTATTTTTTTCACTTTTTCTGTAATTTTTTTATTTATATATGTATATAGGAAAGTGCATTTCTGGTAAACATCAGTTCATTTTCACCTTCACCATTTATTTATTATTATTTTAAAAGGTCTTATTATTAAAAAACAAAACAAAACATTTTTTAATAATACAAATATTTAATTTACAATTTTTGGTAGACGCTTTTATTTAAAGCGCCGTTGCATTGCATTCGCATTTATATGATTAAATTCATGCATTCCCTGGAAATCAAACTTATGTTCTTTTTCTCTTTGTAAATACATTTTTTTTGCATGCATAATATATATATATATTTTTTTTTTAAATAACATAACTAGCAGAATTGATGGTGAAAACTACATTACCCATGATGCACGGTCTGTCAGTCATCTCTCCTTACTCTGTGTTGGATGCAGCGTTGCCAAGTCTGTGTTTTTTCCTGTTTTATTTTTGTGAAAACTTATTACGTATATGGAATAACCATTTTATAAAAGCAATAAGCCCCGTGAAGCTTACTCTGCTTTGCATCGTGCCTAACAACGCCCCTTAGCTGTTATAATTCACTGTAAACCACGGCTTCAAGGGGCGGAATTGACTGAAATGCTTTTATTGAAATATTTTGCATTCTACCTATCATAAAACTGCACTAAATGTTAAGTTTTGTGAAGGAGGGTCACTGGTAGGAAGCTCTTTAGCTGTGTTTATGATCAATGTGCACAGCAGTGACTGTAAAATATGTATTTTAGGTATGGAAATTACATATTTTGAGTTTTCTATTTGGGATATGGTCATTGCGCTACTTTGGGATGTTTTGGTTAGTTTTGTTAGACCTGGCAACCCTGGCTGTATGGAGCCAGGTCTCTCTCTCTATGCATATTTTGCAATTAACTTATAATATATAAGTATATATATAATATACAATAATAGTTTCATATTTCAGTTAATGTCATTCACAAAGCTTCATGGGATTGTAGAATAACGGTAAAACTACTTGCGCTACAAACCAGTGTTTATAATGAAGACAATACATTAAAATAATATGATCAGAAATACCAGTTTGCAAGATCCTAAATACCAAATTTAGGTAATAAAAATGTTGTGGGAATGTTGTTTTGAAATGCTTCTAAAACATTAAGGCGTCCAGTTTCATAAGAATGATTTCTGAAGATCATGTGAGACTGGAGACTGGAGTAATGAAGCTGAAAATACAGCTTTGATCACATAAATAAATTACTTTTTAAAACATATTAACATATTAATCACTGATTTTAAATTATAATAATTTTTCATAATTTTGTAATGTATTTCGGATCAAATAAATGCAGCCTTGGTCAGCAGAAGAGACTAAAAACATGAAATAATAATAATAATTAAAAAATAGAATAAATATATTTTTTTCGGACGGCTATAGAAAAAAAGAGATAAAATGATCCTGATGGTCACTGATGTTATTGGCTCCTGATTCAAGACCTGCAGGTTTCTGGGCCGGTGCAAAACCAGCTTTTCTGGCCCAAAACTGACTCTTTTGGTGTGAAATGCTAGCAGATTGAGCTCAGGCGTCCTGTCTGTGGATAAGAGGACTCTCTCTCTCTCTCCCTCTGTCTCTCTCTCTCACACACTCTCTCTGTCTCTCTGTTATCAGATATATCAGCCCTGTCGAGCTTCCAGAAAACATGCTGTCAGTTCCACCAGTCAAGAAACTCAATCACAGCCGATAACAGACTGAACTGACTGTGAGTGTGTGTGTGTGTGTGTGTGTGTGTGTGTGCGCGAGTGAGTGTGTGTGTGTGTGTGTGTGTGTGTGTGTGTGCGGGGGGGGGTGG
>NW_015505766.1:758316-758518 GCF_001515645.1 Sinocyclocheilus grahami | reverse complement strand
GTGTGTGTGTGCGCGCGAGTGAGTGTGTGTGTGTGTGTGTGTGTGCGCAAGTGAGTGTGCGTGTGTGTGTGTGTGTGCGCGAGTGTGTGCGCGAGTGAGTGTGTGTGAGTGAGTGAGTGTGTGTGTGTGTGTGTGTGTGTGCGCGTGTGAGTGTGCGCGAGTGAGTGTGTGTGGGTGAGTGAGTGTGTGTGCGCGCGCGTGG
>NW_015505766.1:756442-758247 GCF_001515645.1 Sinocyclocheilus grahami | reverse complement strand
TGTGATGGTGTGAGTGTGTTGGTGTGAGTGTGATAGTGTGTTAGTGTGTGTGTGTGTGTGTGTGTGTGTGTGAGTGCGAGAGTGAGTGTGTGTGTGTGTGTGTGTGTGCGCGAGTTTGTGTGTGTGTGTGTGTGTGTGTGTGTGTGTGTGTGTGTTACTCACACTCCTCCTCTTTGGGGTCGAGTTGAGTGACGCTGATTGACAGGCGGTCGACTCTCTCCTGAAGTGAATTCACTCGAAATGAGAAGGAATGAGCTTCATTAAAGAGCTCGCCGAACAAATCCTCCGCATATTTACCTGAACACACACAAACCAGCGGCGGATTATAGACACACACGCCGAATCAAAACTAACAGTACTTTATTTTCATCATAATTAACCTCAGTTTTAGTTCTTCTCATGATTCTAAATGTGATTCTCATTACTGTAATAAAATGAGTAAATGATCAAATTAATTTTTATTTAAATCAGCATCAATTTAAGGCAGTTCAACAAATGTTATCATAATGAATAAATATTGTAATACATAATAAAAAATTATGAAAAACAAATTAGGCAACAAAAAGTAAAAAAAAAAAAAGTTAACAGAGAGAGATAATAATAACTCGATCTCGATCTCGACTGCCGAAACTCGACTAAATCATACGAAAAAAAAAAACATCATAACTGTATATTTTCTGTATACTTGTGTCGCTTACAATTAAAGTCATTTTCTGATTTTATTTTTTGCAACGTTACTTGGCAATATTTTAAAGATATTATTATTATTATTTTGTTTATTTATTTTTTTGTATTTTGCATGGTCTGTTATTGGAGTAGTGTCACCCTGGTGGGAGTTTTAACTCCTATTCCCCCGGGAATAAAAATAAATGAATTAATAAATAAATAAATAAATATAAATACAATTTAAAAAAGCATTCAGTCGATGCAGAGACCTATAGTGCGGGGGAATCCCCCATCTCCCCACCCTCTGAATATTATGTATCATAAAGTAACTCCATCATTTGGCGGGTTTTACTCGGAAAAGCAGCTGTTTTCTAGCATTCGAATAACTACCTGAAACTATAAAAGAAGGATTGGAGATGAATTTCATTTACAAATAGAGTAGGAACGTGCATACTTTTTAATCGCCACAGTGTTTTCCTCTTTGAGTGTGTCTTAAAAGCTATGAGGAGGGGGGCTTAATCTTATCACTCAGCATACCTGGTTACAAAAGTCACCGCTCGCCACTGATATAAATATATAAAATAAAATATAATAAAAATGTTTCATGGAAAATTCTAATTCTCTTTTCTTCCAATTCTTATTTTTTCCAGTACAACAATTGTTATCATTTAATGAATAAATATTTCACAATTTAAAATACAAGTTAATGACTTCTATATATATATAGAGAGAGAGAGAGAAAAATAATACGATTTATGAAAAATTCGATAAAATGATGCATATCAATTATATAATATTATATAGTATATCGTATTAAAAATAAATAAATAAATAATGAAAAACAAATTAAAGTTAATAAATTAAATTAAATAATAAGATGTATTTATTATTAGTTTTATGCTAAATATAAATGTGACCCTGGAGCACAAAACCAGTCATAAGAGTACATTTTTCGAAATTGAGATGTATGCATCATCTGAAAGCTGAATAAATAATCTTTCCATTGATGTATGGTTTGTTAGGATAGGACAATATTTGGCTGAGATACAACTATTTGAAAATCTGGAATCTGAGGGTGCAAAAAAATCTAAATATTGTGAAAATCATCTTTAAAGTTGTTCAGATGAAGTCCTTATTGC
>NW_015505766.1:753299-755855 GCF_001515645.1 Sinocyclocheilus grahami | reverse complement strand
GTGTGTGTGTGTGTGTGTGTGTGTGTGTGAGTGCGAGAGTGAGTGTGTGTGTGTGTGTGTGTGTGCGCGAGTTTGTGTGTGTGTGTGTGTGTGTGTGTGTGTGTGTGTGTGTTACTCACACTCCTCCTCTTTGGGGTCGAGTTGAGTGACGCTGATTGACAGGCGGTCGACTCTCTCCTGAAGTGAATTCACTCGAAATGAGAAGGAATGAGCTTCATTAAAGAGCTCGCCGAACAAATCCTCCGCATATTTACCTGAACACACACAAACCAGCGGCGGATTATAGACACACACGCCGAATCAAAACTAACAGTACTTTATTTTCATCATAATTAACCTCAGTTTTAGTTCTTCTCATGATTCTAAATGTGATTCTCATTACTGTAATAAAATGAGTAAATGATCAAATTAATTTTTATTTAAATCAGCATCAATTTAAGGCAGTTCAACAAATGTTATCATAATGAATAAATATTGTAATACATAATAAAAAATTATGAAAAACAAATTAGGCAACAAAAAGTTAAAAAAAAAAAAGTTAACAGAGAGAGATAATAATAACTCGATCTCGATCTCGACTGCCGAAACTCGACTAAATCATACGAAAAAAAAAAACATCATAACTGTATATTTTCTGTATACTTGTGTCGCTTACAATTAAAGTCATTTTCTGATTTTATTTTTTGCAACGTTACTTGGCAATATTTTAAAGATATTATTATTATTATTTTGTTTATTTATTTTTTTGTATTTTGCATGGTCTGTTATTGGAGTAGTGTCACCCTGGTGGGAGTTTTAACTCCTATTCCCCCGGGAATAAAAATAAATGAATTAATAAATAAATAAATAAATATAAATACAATTTAAAAAAGCATTCAGTCGATGCAGAGACCTATAGTGCGGGGGAATCCCCCATCTCCCCACCCTCTGAATATTATGTATCATAAAGTAACTCCATCATTTGGCGGGTTTTACTCGGAAAAGCAGCTGTTTTCTAGCATTCGAATAACTACCTGAAACTATAAAAGAAGGATTGGAGATGAATTTCATTTACAAATAGAGTAGGAACGTGCATACTTTTTAATCGCCACAGTGTTTTCCTCTTTGAGTGTGTCTTAAAAGCTATGAGGAGGGGGGCTTAATCTTATCACTCAGCATACCTGGTTACAAAAGTCACCGCTCGCCACTGATATAAATATATAAAATAAAATATAATAAAAATGTTTCATGGAAAATTCTAATTCTCTTTTCTTCCAATTCTTATTTTTTCCAGTACAACAATTGTTATCATTTAATGAATAAATATTTCACAATTTAAAATACAAGTTAATGACTTCTATATATATATAGAGAGAGAGAGAGAAAAATAATACGATTTATGAAAAATTCGATAAAATGATGCATATCAATTATATAATATTATATAGTATATCGTATTAAAAATAAATAAATAAATAATGAAAAACAAATTAAAGTTAATAAATTAAATTAAATAATAAGATGTATTTATTATTAGTTTTATGCTAAATATAAATGTGACCCTGGAGCACAAAACCAGTCATAAGACAGCTTTAAAGATCAAAGACAATTTTTTATATAACTCCGACTGGATTCGTCTGAAAGAAGAAAGTCATATACACCTAGCATGCCTTGAGGGTGAGTAATTTATGGGTGAACTAACTCTTTAAAACTGCTTTTGTGCTCCAGGGTCACAAATAATTACACTACACTATTGTACGCCACTGCAGATGTGGCATATGAAAAGTGCTGTGGATTTGGAGCCAGAAGTCTGTGTTTGTGGAGAGCTGGACTCACTCAGGCTGCTCAGCTGTCGGATCACGTTGGCCAGAGAGATGTTGGTCACACACTCCAGCTCGTTCTTGATGCTGTGTGGCAGAGCTGTGTGACACAGGTGACGAGGCTCGATACTGCGCTTGACCAGCGGCATCCTGACGCTCTCGCTCGCTCACCACACCTGAGAGAGAGAGAGAGAGAGAGAGAGAGAGAGAGAGAGAGAGACAGAGAGACAGAGAGAGAGAGAGAGAGAGAGAGAGAGAGACAGACAGACAGAGGGAGAGACAGAGAGACAGAGAGAGAGAGACAGAGAGAGACAGACAGAGGGAGAGAGACAGACAGACAGAGGGAGAGACAGAGAGAGAGAGAGAGAGAGAGAGAGACAGAGAGAGACAGACAGACAGAGAGAGACAGAGAGAGAGAGAGCGGTGAGAATCAAGCTCAGACAGAAATAATCACATTAAGAGCGAAAGATTCCACAAATCAGTTCACAACAATCTCACACTGAACCATCAGAGCCAACAATCACAGACTTTACACTGTCTGTTCAACATTATCTGTTGAAATAAATAATGATATTATATTATATTAAGTAAAAATCATATTTTTAAATTTGCATTTCTATTGCAACTAGTTACATGCTGTAACAACCCTAATACTATAAAAAAACTTTCTGCAATCTTTATTTAATTAATTTTTATATACCATTTTTACACACACACACACAGACAGACTCTCTCTCTCACACACACACACACACAC
>NW_015505766.1:743241-750713 GCF_001515645.1 Sinocyclocheilus grahami | reverse complement strand
ACTCAGACTCACACACACACACACACACACTCTCATCTTGACCCCTGTTGACCCCGTGTGCTCGGTGACCTTTCCACCGCATCACTGTCACCATGGCAGCAGAGTTTAACCCCTGTGTGTCGGACAGATGTTTATCATTACTGTGCTTTTAATTAGTCAAACTGCAACTAAACAAACGCTGACAGAAGCAAAGAGAGAGCGACATGCTCACAGAAACAGAGACACGTTATAAATGTGAAATTTTATTATAATAAATATAATTTTATATTATATATCTTTAATTTATATAATTTAATTTTAATTATCAGAATGTATGGAATGTTAAATCAAAGGAGAAGAATCTAGCCAGATACAAATGTGACTTTTGTAAAAGACGTCTGTAGTTTTAAATGATCATTTTATAAGGTCCTTAAAAGGACTTTTTAATTTTAAGGATTTTTAATTGGATCAGAATATTATTATCAATGTTTTCCAATGTTTATTAATTTTCTGACCCACACAGTGTTAAAGTATTATTTTTATACAGTATATTTTAATATTTTCAGTTTTTATTTCAATTGCAGTTTACGTTTCACTAATTTTGCTATTTCTATTAGTTTTCATTTTTAGCTTTAGCTTCTTTTTATTTTTTGTTTATTTTATTAATTTTTTAATTTTTTTTAAATGTTAGTACTTATTTTATTTCAGTTAGTTGCCAAGGCAACATTTTTCATTTTTGTTTCATTTTATTAAATTTAAGTTTTTAGTCGAATATATATATTATTTTTTATTTCTATTTTTTTTTCACCTTTATTTCAATGAATGAAAATAATTTTTAGTTTCAGTTGCACTTTTGGTTCAGAATAAGAATGAAGCATGTAGTAGATGATGTTAGCAACAAAAAAAGAGGTAGAGCAAAGTATTTCTTATATTAAAAATATTTTAATGAAGGATCATGAAATCTTTGGAACAGCACGAGCTGATGATTCATCCACAATAAGAGCAGAATCATGAATGAAACGCTGACTCTAATGGAGTAACGGGACGAGCTGCTGATGGGGATTTGATATGAAAGCAACGAGCAGAGCGCGAGAGAACGAGATGCCATCGCTTTACAATTATGGGGGTAGAATCGTTGCATAATTCCAAATAAATACTTTATGATCCACAAATAAATGTAAAGAGATTAACAAAAATTAAATTTATTGATAAATAAATAGAATGAGATCCACAAATAAATCTTAGAGTTTCACAAACAAGAATTAAATTCACACAAAAAATAAAATGATATTTGCAAATAAAAAACATATTCACAGATATATTTTTATGTCACAAACACAACTTTGCCTGGCATTCATTTGTGAATCACGTCCTGTGCATTTGTAGATCGCTGCGCTTATTTGTGCAGGACGAGATTCACAAATGCATGCAGCGATCTACAAATGCACAGGACGAGATTCACAAATGAATGCCAGGCAAAGTTGTGTTTGTGACATAAAAATATATCTGTGAATATGTTTTTTATTTGCAAATATCATTTTATTTTTTGTGTGAATTTAATTCTTGTTTGTGAAACTCTAAGATTTATTTGTGGATCTCATTCTATTTATTTATCAATAAATTTAATTTTTGTTAATCTCTTTACATTTATTTGTAAACCACGGCAACCTCGCGCTGGGACGCCGGTCATTGTCCTTCCCTCAGTGTGACGCATCCCATAATGATATTATCACAATTTAAAACAACTGTTTTCTATGTGAATGTGTTCAAATGTAATGTATCCCTGTGCTTCAGTAATAGTGTAAATCACAGCAGCTCGTCATGCTGGTGTCTAGTGAGTTTTCTAACTCCACTTCTGTATTTAACTGCATCGGGATGCGAATCTATGGAAGAATATTCAGGACTTTTTTTCAAAAGGAATTGCAAATTGTATTTTCAATTGTGTTTTCCACATGTGGACGCACAAATTGTGACAATCTAAATGCAATTGCAACGTCTGTTTGTTTAAGTGCATCAAGTGCAGTGCAAACGGTAAAAGGACTTGAGGCAGGTGTGACACGCTCTCTATTACGGACTAAAAGTGGAAGTGAGTGTGAACAGTGAGAGATGCTGAGACAGGTGAAAGCGTTTGGTTAATAGTGAATATTGACCTATTGTGCGTACCGTTGTGGCTCCCGCTGTTAGCAGGTACGAAACTGATGGGTAGCTGCCTTTAGCGGAGCCTTTACCCATTACCTCCACTGATCAGAGCATTACAAACACGCCCCCTAGTATAGTCCCGCCCCCTCACATTGATTGGCAGCTTTCCATGTAGACGTCGGAAATTCAAATGCAAAAGGAATTGCAATTCCATTAGAGTTTTGGCAGGTTACATGAAACAAGAGCGAGAGTGAAAAAGCAGACGTGGTAATTAATATTGCTATTTAAATATGACTCGTAAAAAGACATGACGTAAGATATTTAAACCAGTATGTAGACACAAATAAATGTTTTAATGTGTTCAAGCCATTGAATTGATCTATTATTGATTTTTTTTATTGATTCATTCCGGTGACTCGAGTCATTTGAATCGGTTCATCAAAACGATTCATTCACTGATTCATTCGGTGACCATTTCTAGAGATTACAGATTTAAACCAGTATGTAGACACAAATAAATGTTTTAATGTGTTCAAGCCATTGAATTGATCTATTATTGATTTTTTTTATTGATTCATTCCGGTGACTCGAGTCATTTGAATCGGTTCATCAAAACGATTCATTCACTGATTCATTCGGTGACCATTTCTAGAGATTACAGATTTAAACCAGTATGTAGACACAAATAAATGTTTTAATGTGTTCAAGCCATTGAATTGATCTATTATTGATTTTTTTTATTGATTCATTCCGGTGACTCGAGTCATTTGAATCGGTTCATCAAAACGATTCATTCACTGATTCATTCGGTGACCATTTCTAGAGATTACAGATTTAAACCAGTATGTAGACACAAATAAATGTTTTAATGTGTTCAAGCCATTGAATTGATCTATTATTGATTTTTTTTATTGATTCATTCCGGTGACTCGAGTCATTTGAATCGGTTCATCAAAACGATTCATTCACTGATTCATTCGGTGACCATTTCTAGAGATTACAGATTTAAACCAGTATGTAGACACAAATAAATGTTTTAATGTGTTCAAGCCATTGAATTGATCTATTATTGATTTTTTTTATTGATTCATTCCGGTGACTCGAGTCATTTGAATCGGTTCATCAAAACGATTCATTCACTGATTCATTCGGTGACCATTTCTAGAGATTACAGATTTAAACCAGTATGTAGACACAAATAAATGTTTTAATGTGTTCAAGCCATTGAATTGATCTATTATTGATTTTTTTTATTGATTCATTCCGGTGACTCGAGTCATTTGAATCGGTTCATCAAAACGATTCATTCACTGATTCATTCGGTGACCATTTCTAGAGATTACAGATTTAAACCAGTATGTAGACACAAATAAATGTTTTAATGTGTTCAAGCCATTGAATTGATCTATTATTGATTTTTTTTATTGATTCATTCCGGTGACTCGAGTCATTTGAATCGGTTCATCAAAACGATTCATTCACTGATTCATTCGGTGACCATTTCTAGAGATTACAGATTTAAACCAGTATGTAGAAACAAATAAGTGTTTTTAATATGTGCAAGCCATTGAACTGATCTATTAAAAAGCACACAATCTTTATTAAAATGTCTGTCTACAGATCTACTGAGAGTATTTTTCCTCCACTGTTTGAACTGATGAGGACGAATTTAATCTAGCTCATCATAAAAAACCCTACAAAGCTTGTTTTAAAAATGTTCTCGTGTCACTTGAACTATTCAAAAGTTTGGGGTTGGTACAATTTTGTATATTTTTGAAAGAGTCTCTTCTGCTCACCAAACTCTGCGTTTATCTGATCAAAAATACAGTAAAAATAGTGAAATATTATTAAGATTTAAATCAGCTGTTTTCTATGTGAATAACTGTTAAACAAAGCTTGTTTTAAAAATGTTCTCGTGTCACTTGAACTATTCAAAAGTTTGGGGTTGGTACAATTTTGTATATTTTTGAAAGAGTCTCTTCTGCTCACCAAACTCTGCGTTTATCTGATCAAAAATACAGTAAAAATTTTGAAATATTATTAAGATTTAAATCAGCTGTTTTCTATGTGAATATCTGTTAAACTGTAATGTATTTCTGTGATGTGCAGCTGTATTTTCAGCATCATTCCTCCAGTCTTCAGTGTCACATGATCTTCAGAAATCAGTATAATATGCTGCTCGAGAAACATTTCTGATTATTATCAATGTTGAAAACAGTCGTGCTGCACAATATTTTTGTGTAAACCGTGATGCATTTTATTTTTCAGGATTCACAGATGAACAGAAAGTTCAAAAGAACAGCATTTATTTGAAATAGAAATGTTTCTTAACATTATAAATGTCTTTACGGTCACTTTTGATCAATTTAATGCGTCCTCGATCAACAAAAGTATTAATTTCTTGAAAAAAAAATCTTACTGACCCAAAGTTTACAAATATTGCTGTTTATTGTTAATCTTTAGCAGTCTGATAATGTCAAGAACGAGGTAAAAATGGACAGTTTAATTTAATTTCCTTTAATTTCGTCTGTCTAATTCTTTTGAAGACTCTACAGAAAGCTGCGAATGCTCTACTGTTATCTCTGATTTGATTTGCAGTGTCCTGCACCAAAACTGACCCTGAACAATCATCCCACTGCATTTGCATAAAGACAGAGACCAATCACAGAGAGACGTCAGCAGCCAATCAGAGCGCAGGACAGCTCAGCCTCAGCTAATCAGAGTGC
The DNA here is from genome assembly GCF_001515645.1 of Sinocyclocheilus grahami. Lineage (NCBI taxonomy): Eukaryota > Metazoa > Chordata > Actinopteri > Cypriniformes > Cyprinidae > Sinocyclocheilus > Sinocyclocheilus grahami. The sequence continues at coordinate 745,869 of NW_015505766.1, read as the reverse complement.
AGGACAGCTCAGCCTCAGCCAATCAGAGCGCAGGACAGCTGTGGATGCGATCGGCTCCAGAGCTGGTTTCCATTAGTCTCCTGAGGTTCTCACACGGGAAACAAATGAGAGAGCAAGACTCTTACGTAACACACACACTTTACGGCTCAGTGTCTCGTTATGTCTTCATCTCAACTAGTGCACTCTCATTTGTTGCAGTGTCGTGCAGGTCAGCAGGCATTACAGCACACTGCCATTCCTGCAGTATATACTGTAGTATGTGTTTCCTTTGACCTGCAACTCTCCAGGGAATGCACAAACTGATAAAATACATATACGCTGGATAAAATCGTCTAAAAAATGCATACATGTAAATGTAGAGTGAGCTGCATGGCATGCGCTATCCCACAATGCAATGCACTCTTGATCTTCAGTGGATGGAGCTGGCATAATGCAAACCACACTTTTTAATAGCTCTTTTTTGAGTCATTATTTGATTCAGGCTGCCAAAAGACATTTTATAAATTCTAATAAAAATAGCACATTTTTGTGTTTGTGTATTATGCTTATATATATCGCTTTATCAGGTTTATCTATCTATCTATATATATAGTCTTATGATTTTAATGCAAAAAATGTTGATATTATGAATATGAAAATATATATTATATATATATATATCTTCTTCTTAAACATATGTATTTTACATCTAAATCTTAAATTGCAATGTAAATGTTAAATCTAAAATCTTAAATATAAATATTTTGGTAAAACATTGTCATGTGTAGCAACAAAATATGTACATTTATTAAAAAAATTCATATTTGAGATAAGTAAATATACATGTGACCAAAAATACAGCATATGAATTGTTTATTAATATTGCATTAATGTATATTTGATATTATTAATATTTTATAATGTATATTATATATTTAATATTAATATTGTAAAAGCTTGCACTAGCCAAATGAAGGAAAATATTTATTTTTAAAAATAAATTATTTTTTAAATGTAATATTATGCCATTAATTCAGTTGGAACTGTTTCTCGCACATTTTTTATTTTATTTGTATTTATTTTTAATTATTTATTTATTTACATTTTTGAGTGAATTATTTCGCTTAAACAAAGCACTATTTTTAGTTTGGATTTGTGATATCTGAGCGACTGTGAACGGTCATGTTGAAGTTAAAGCATGAGAAACGAGTCGGTACAGTGCGGTTATAGCTTTGATCCTTCATCAGTGAGGTTCTCAGCGAGTCTTCGAGAGCGTTTCGAATGCCGCAGACGCTGTATCTGATGATCAAACCTCCTCGAGCACTGGAGCAGATCCAGGATCAGCCTGTTCTGTGTAATTGAATGTGAGTAAATGGCTTCACCACTGATGTGTCAACCTGCATGAATAAATGAGACGCCCGAGCTGAGGCTGATATCCCAGAGTGCTTTGCTCTTATCTGCCTCTACAGCCGACTCTGGACATGCGCACAAACACAATGCATCACTGACTCTCTCTCACACACACGCATGATTAGAATTAGCTCTGACATCCACGCGAAAGAGTGTAACGCCAATCTGGCTGGAATAATCAGTCTGCCAAATCATTCAGAGAATGAGCATCGCTCTAGTCAACAGTGATGTTAAATACGACAACACTGATGAATCCCGAGGAGAAATCACAGCCTGCTACTTCTGTAACGAAACCCACTGGACTCTGAGTCTTCATGAGGAGAGACTTTTAACAGTGACCTCGACATCTCCTGTTCTCAAACGCTTCAGACACATGATGCCTCCGAACACTGTACAGAAAAAAATATTATATATAAGTTTATAACAAATATGACATAGAACATAAAGTGTAATATAGAAATATAAAAGTGTGTATATATATATGTGTATAAAATATACACTGTGTATATGTATATGTACTACTTTTATATTTTACAATTATTTCTATAATACACTTTATATTCTATATCATATTTGTTATAAAACTTATATAATTTATATATATATATATATATATATATATAATCTAAAATAATTCTAAAAATACACAATATAAACGTACATAAAATATATATGAATATGTATTTTATAATATATAATAAAAGTTTAATATCAAATATGATATCAAATATAAAGTGCAATATACAAAATATTTGTTATAATTATTTCTATATTACACTATATTCTATATCATATTTGTTATAAAACATTTATTTTATATATATATTTATATTTGATATATATAATATATAATTAATAATACAATTTAATATTTACAAATATTTACAAAAATATTTACAAATATATAATAAAAGTTTTATTGATAGATGCCACTCAGATGATGGACAGACGCCAAACGCTCATCTCACGACACGGACGAGGTTTATGATAAATTGCAAACTGTATGTAAACGGACAGTTTTAAAGGAGACATATTATGCCCCTTTTTTACAATATAATATAAGTCTCTGGTGTCTGCAGAATGTGTCTGTGAAGTTTCAGCTCAAAATACTCCACAGATCATTTATTATATCATTCTGAAAATGCCTATTTTGAGTGGAAGCAGAAACACGCTGTTTTTCGGGCCTGTCTCTTTAAATGCAAATGAGCTGCTGCTCCCCGCCCCCTTTTCCAGAATAGA
>NW_015505766.1:740071-743099 GCF_001515645.1 Sinocyclocheilus grahami | reverse complement strand
GCCAAACACAGAACAGTTAGGCATGCTTTCTCAAACTTTCATCATGGCGTTAGAGCTGGTGCACCGTTGTTGCTGTCGAAAACACAATAACGGTGCCGTGGGTGAAAACTTACAGATTAAGGGGCGGTAATATTATAATGAGATGCCTTTGTGACGTCACCAAGCGAGAGAAATCAGACGCACTGGTTTTCTCAGACGCTTGCAGAAAAAGGCTTCCCAAAACAGAGTTACTGGGTTAATCTTTTTCACGTTTCCTTGGTTGGTAGATGCACTGGAGACCTGATTATAGCACTTACAACCTGGAAAAGTCAGACTTTCATGATATGTCAACACGTCATGCTTTTCTCCATCATTTTGATCATAATTACTGCTGCCAGGATCAAAAGAAATTATTAAATTGACGGCTTAGATCCATAGAAAAGTGATGTTTGCTCTGAAAACATAGACGGCACTAAACCAGTGCATGGAGACTAGTCAAGTTGGACTGTCAGTGGTTAGTAACTAAGACACAGATGCAAAATAACACCTGCAATCATTTAGTAAATTCATCCTGAGACTTTAAACAATCCTAGTCTTTAAAATTGGAATAAATGATTGATTTCATTAAATGATTCATCCATGCATATTCCATTTTTTTTAATTAACATATCTAATTTCAAGAATTTTTAAAAAAATAAATGTAAGAAAATTACATAATATAATTATAAGACAATATTGTGTGGAATAAGTTGTTAAATTGAATAATTCAGCTCATTTAGCAATTAGCATTATTAAATATACATTTTTACCAATTTATTATATACCAATTATTTTATGCATGTTCCTTTTTTACTTTGTAATATATATATATATAGTGAAAATCATAATATTTTTCATTTATCAGTATTGATAAAAAAAATCTATTTCATTTGTCAATCAGTTAAAAAAAAACTTTTTGCAATAATTTCATGTTCAATCTTCAAATTAACGTAGAAACAAGACAGTATATTTTTAAAGGGGTCATATGATGCTTTTTTAAAGATCATTATTTTGTGTATTTGGTGTAACAGAATATGTTGACATGCTTTAATGTTCAAAAAACATTATTTTTCAAATACTGTACATTATTGTCGGTCCTCTATGCCCCGCCTCTCTCAAACGCTTCGTTTTCTACAAAGCCCCTCCTTCCGACAAGCGCAGTCTGCTCTGATTGGCCAGCTGACCCAGTGCATTGTGATTGGCCGAACACTGCAAGCACTCGTCGGAAATGTAACGCCCCTTACCATAATCACCAGCTTCATCTTTCAAAATAAATGTAAAGACAGTAAATAATGTCATTAGTTTTACCATCAGTTCAAGCCCGAAAGGGGAACAGAGTCGCGTGACAGACACAGTGATGAAGCTGGTATGTGTTTGCAGTACACAAGCCACGGTTAAGACAACTGACTCCACTGTGATCTCTCTCTCACTCTCGCTCTCTCTCTTTCACACACACACACACCGCTCTCTCTCTCTCTCTCTCGCTCGCGCGCGCGCACACACACACACACGATGCGCAAAACTCTGCATCTGAACAGTCAATAGCAAATACTTAAACTAATAACAAAACAGTAGCTGATTCAGAAGCGCCAGATTGTCATAGCAAAGTCAGAATGACCTCCTCTCCTAGGTTCACGAAACGGTCATCCATAAAATGCATTGCTGTTCTGTTGTAAGTCATCTTAAAGATTCCTAAATGCATCTACTTCCGGAAGACCAAATAAAATGCTTTTGCTTTCGTCTAGAAACACACAGCGTCTCCCTGACATGCTGCTTCAACACTAACTGCGGTTACTGAAACCACGCCTTCTTTCTTTGCGTGCACATTTGGGCGGTGTTATGCAAATATTTCCACATAGTGAGGTAGATATGTGGGGGCGTGTTAGAACGAGCCGTTTTAGGGGGGCGTGGCAGAGTCTTAACTTTGATAAAGAATATCTCTTTGGTTTTGAGACTTTAGTCTTTGCAGCTTCAGGGATCTTATCTATGCACAATCAGCTTGTAACACTCCAAAGAGAAAGAACAACTTGAAATCGCATCATATGACCCCTTAAATATTTGTTTAATGGCATCCACCAATGCTACTGAATTTTAAGAAAATATTGTGTGAAATAGGTCACTAAATTCTGTATTTTATGTAAGTCTCATTTAGCATGAATAAATATAAATTTCTATTATTTAGATACATAATTATAAAAAAAAAAATCATTTGTATATTTCAATCAATCCCAGTCTTTTAAATTGGAATGAAGTTTGAATATTTTCAATATTGATCTTATTGTGAATGATCTTTTTCCTTTTCAAGAATCCTTTACACTGTAAATCACGACACGAAAGAAAGGATCTGTCATTTCTTCATCACTCTAGTAGTTCGCCCTCGGCTTAATAAGTCCAGATTTCTTCAGGGTCAAATAGATTTGAAAGACAAAGTGCAGATGAAGAAGCCGGATGGCAGAAACCAAAGCCATCAATAATAGATGTGAGTTGTAGAGCTGAACAATGGCACTCGGGGGAAACGCTCGCAGCTGTTCAGCTGAGAAGAAACGTCATCATGCTGAATCTGCTGATGCTGCACTTTATAGAGAGTTCACTGAGAAATGAAAGAGAGAAAGCTGCGGCTGCAGGATCAGTTCGCTCTACTTTAAATGTTTGAGTTTCAGCGTAAACGCCTCTGACAGCGAGAGATGCGATTCGCCCTCAATCACACACATCTAACGCTCCACATCAGACGCGCTCTTGTTCCCCGTCAGACTCAAAGCATTCTGGGAAGTGTGTGTTGGTCTGTTTGATGTCACACCCTGTTGTGTCTGTTCTCGCTTAAAGGGGTCATCGGATGCTACATGCACTTTTATGTAGTTAAGTAGTTTGAACTGAAATGTGTGTTGGCAGTGTGTGTACACAAACACCCTATAATGATAAAAATCCACCCAGTGTTTTTTTTTTATCTGGTTAAATGTTTTCTCCTTTCTCAAATCGAGCCGATCTCAGATGCCTGTCTGTGTGACGTCAC
>NW_015505766.1:728270-737086 GCF_001515645.1 Sinocyclocheilus grahami | reverse complement strand
TGAGCCGCTGAAGACGCAGTGGATTACATTGTTTCTGAAGAGAATGCGCCGCCCGATCTACATAAATGCTTCTATGTTCGCGCGAATCATTCGTGATCCAGCCTCATCTACAGAAGAAGTGAGTGTAAGGTTTTGTAATGAATCTCTGCAAATCGCCTTTCCTAATAATGTGCTAATTAGCAAGTTTCACGATGAATGCGGCTAAAGTAAACAGTCTCTCTGAGAGCAGCTCGGAAGAGAGGGGCGGAGTCAGCAGAGCTCATTAACATTTAAAGGGAAATGCTACAAAACGGCTTGATCTGAAAAGAGTTGTTTTTGACCGGGTAAAAAAGCTGTTTTTTTACACTACCATTGAGAAGTTTTAACCAAACTATGTTACAGACTTTTCATTAAGACCCTAAAGAATCATATCAACTTGTGGAAAATGGGCATCTGATGACCCCTTTAAGACGTTTTTCAAGAATTAGGGCATAAAAACATGTTCGTAGAATAGCATTGATAAACATTTTAAACGCTCTGCTTTTATGACAGTTGCTGTAACGTTATATTGATGCATAGAAATAATAATTCCTTGCGTTCCTTTGGTGAAAATGGTGTGGAAAACACACCTTGATTAGTTTAGCTAGAGTTTGGTGTATTTTACTTGCAGATGTTGATTAATTTAATCAGGCTAATAATATATTTTGTTGATGTTATGAGCGTATTAATCCAGATCCGTGCCTCTTTTGTTATTCATATAACTACATTCGTTTGTGTGTGTTTTATGCTAATGGTTATGCTGGTTTGATACTTTGATGGTAATTTCATGGTGTTCTACCTTACATATATATATATAATTTATTTATTATCATCTACTTTTTGCCTTGTAATATATATGTTATTGTTCTACCCGTGTCTATAATAAACTGTGGAAATCCTTTATAAAAAATATGAATTACTATATGGCTAAAACATGTCCATCTTATCATATAATCAGAGTAAAATAATCAAAGAATTTAAATTGTTATTATAAATATATTATCAAATAATAAATACATTTAAATTATTTTCCCACAATTGTGCTATTGTCCAACACAACACTTTTGCTTACAACATTTTTTTTGTTGACGATAAATGTGATATGTGAACATATTATATATATATATATATATATATATATATATACATACAATCTTTTTCGATTATGAGCATTGTACAAATAATAGAAGTGAATTTTAAGAAAATTTTGTGTGAAATACATTTTTTAATTCAGTAATTTATGTACGCCTCATTTAGCGTGATTTTTATTATATACCATAATTATATTGATATAAAATTAATCAAAAAACAATTGTATATTTTTAAACAATCCTATTCCATTTGCATTTATTAGTATTAGATGAATGACAGCATGGGCAAAAAAAATTCTCAAATATTTGTAGGACATTTTGAGTAAATATTGTATTGTGTGTATATGTATATGTATATATAAAATGTAAAAAACTAATTTGTAGCTTTTTAAACCATATTATTAAGATTTTATCCCTAGTAAAACGATTGAGTTGGCAATTTTAACGTTATGAATGATAATTCTGGTAGTTCTTTTGGTTGAAGTAAATTTTCACCCAAGATTTTTTTCCAAATCATCCAGAAATGGCCGCACCTGTAGACAATGAGAGCCGTGGTGTGTGAAGCGCTCGCACTGAACGTGTGTGTCACGGTGCTGATGTGAGTCGAGCAGTCGCATGACTGGCCCATTAACTCCAACTGCGCTCGCTGAAAAGAGCCGCCATGTTGGATCTGACATGAATGGAGGTGTTTCTGGGTAAACGAGGTTAGTGGATGCCAATGGGCACAGTATGCCAATCCGGCCTCCGGCACAACAGAGCTGCTTCTGGGTGTTACTACTGAAGTAAGAGTCTGTCGAGCGCACAAACGCACACAAAGAAGCATCTTAAGAAACCTAAGCAGAGGCCACCAGGGTCGTACCACTCTCAAATAACAGGGGAAGTGGGAGTTCATTCTGTGTGTGCAAACAAGGCTTTTATTTTACAAAAACAACACTGTCTGCTTGAACAAACATCAATGGGTGCATTGTGGGTATCATGTGACTCTATACATGTCTGTCTTCAAGACACATTAACATCCACATCAAAACACACTTGATTACAGACAACAAACAGTTCACCAGCATCGTAGATGTGCATTAAAACCGAGGATGCGCCAAGCTATGCATGTGAGCCACTGTGGCTAACATCTAAGGCAGCATCAAATGTATTTTTTAACAGCGAATGCAATCCCAGAATGCATTTCGACGAGCGCAGTGAATGCATTCTAGATAGTGCATGAAGACTTTACACCCTTAAAAATAAATGTTCTTTATTTGCATCTTTGGTTTCATGAAGAGCTGTTAACATCAATGGAAACTTTACATTGAAAAAAAAAAAGGTTCTTTATAACGGAAAACAATTCTGAAAATGTTCTTCACACTAAGAAAAAACATGTTACACGGTAAAAAAGTTGCAAATAAAACCGATTATTTGAGTTTTTCTCCATTTTTTACATTTAATTCAATGTTACTTGCCATTTCTATGTAATTCTTTGTTAAATTAACTAGCAATTTGAGTGATTATTTTATTTTAACACCAATTTTTCTTTCAGTATAGTTCTTTTGATTTAAATAAAAGTGTGCACTCTATCCTGTCATGCAATATTTGCATGTAGGTAGCAACGTTTGCATGCTAATGTCAAACTACTGGAATGAGTTTAATATGATACACCAAACCGATCCCATGAGAAAATGTTACACTTTACGAGATGCCGATTCTGTGAGTACGTATGATGTGATTTATAAGGAAAAATAAAAGGAAGCATGACGTTCCACTGCAAAACCTAAGCCTCGGTGAGGCGTAAGAAGATCGCACGTAAATGTATGAATGAGACTGTACAAATTCATATGAATTAGCTAAAACGTAAAGCAGAGACGACAAGGAACGAGGTACGTTTTGATTCATTTGTGTTGCCAGATCTTACTATAAAAACCAATAATAAACACAAATCCAATCTTGGAAATAATCCACATGCCAAAAAATCGCGACCTGCACCTGCCTACTTTATTAACTTCATAAACTGTCTCGTTTTATGAGCCGAGCGCGAACAACAAGCCTAAAAACGCTTAATAATGTCACTTATATTAAGTGGACATGGCAACCCTTGAAGAGAGCACCCTGCGAAGCAAACTTCCAGACATATACAAAACTCGACAGCTCTCTCGATGGTGGTTTAGTTAAAAACTCAGAACATAACGAGTCTTTGGTTGCTGTAATATTACTTTGGTCGAAATATTGCAGATAACCAACTTGCGACACGGGGAAAATCTGGCTGAATTTGCCTGAATATGGAAGGCCGAAAAGGCCAAAAGTCTTTAACCAGAACGTGTGAAAATTTAGGGCCCTATGATTTCCATGATGGATCGCGATTTCAGCATCTGTCACCTCAATATGAACACATAAACAATCTCTAGAACTACTAGAGTCACTTCATGAGCATCTGAACATTTCATTTGAGAGAAACTATCGTCATATCATATGCACACAGAAATTTAAAGGTATTCACGGCAAACCGTCAAAATAAAAGTTCGGTTAAACTTGAAGACATTATTGTGCCTGAAATATATTACTGTTGTTCAGTAGAATGTACGTAATACTACAACTACTACTATTAAAATTATTAAAACTTTATTTTTTAATAATTACACAATATTTCTTTCATGTTTTAATGTTAATAGTAAATCCCCTTTGTTTGCCAAAAAATAAAGTTTGCTTAATTTTATTTGGCTAAATGATTAATGTTTTATGCCTTCATTTGATAACCAGAAAAAATTAAATACAAAACACAGAATTTCTGAGGGGGAGGGGGGAAACTATATTTCATAAGCTATTGTAAAAAAAATCTATTTTAATAAATTAAATTGTTTTTATGCATTCAAATAATTAGACATGCATAAACAGAATTCGGTAACAATAAAACAGAAGGTGAGAAAAAACATTTCATAGCGCCCTAAACGTGTAATTTTTGTTAAACTTTTAATAAATTGATGTTAAATTGTATAAGTTTCATGATTTTAATTAAATAGACATTAGACATAAAATGTAATTTAACCATTAAAAAAAAAAGAGTACAGAAAAATTACAACAGAAAAAAAAATGTAATCTAGAAAAATTAAAATGGAATAAACAGAATTTGGAAAAAAATAAAACTGATTTCATAGGGCCCTAAAACTTGACCGTGTCAGCATGCACTGTGTGTCCATGTTAACATGGCAATTTTAAACACATTTCTTTTGTATGTGTAGACATGCAGATTCTGGCTGTGTTACAGTGTCAGTTTTTGCTGTGTTTCTTTAGTACGTGTAAAGACGCACAGTGTTACCATGTTAAAACGACAAATTTGAACGTGTCTGTGAATGTGTGCACATTCTGGCCAAGCAGATTTACCTCTAGATTTATCCACATATTAATCCTTTCTTTAGTTTAATGCAGTTAGGCCTGGGCGATAAAGCGGTATCGATATTTATCGACGGTACACCATCATCGATAACGATAGAAAAAATGTTCTATATAGCGCACGATAGTTTCACACTTTTTTTAATTTAAAGGCGCGTGTTATGAGTGACAAGCAGACAGCCAACAGAACACAAACACATGCTGAAATGAGCACGTGCAAATATTGTTTTCCATTCAAAATGTTACAGACGCTCAATGCGGAGAAGATATTGGTTAGGCCATTCACACAGAAGGCATATTCGGCGCATTCTTGAGAAGCACAACTATGTTGCAGTCGCGTCTCGCACAAGAGATGAATAAAAGAGGTTCAACTTTTAGAAAACATGTCTCGAGAATTTATGTTTTTTTTTAATTCCATTCCACTGCATCTCATTTGTTTTTAAATGCAATCGTGTGATCGGCGCTTGGGCTATTTGTATTAAGCTACGCATAAATACATGACGTTGTTTTGTTCATATTGTTTACGCAATTTACAAAATTTTATTTGATTTACAAATATTAGTTTAGACAGTATGCACTTTTTTTATAGATAGCCGTTATTTCATTGCATTGAATAAACTGTTCAATGAGGTGCGTTATTTTGCTCATTGCGTGCGCCCTCCTGTGGACAAATGTTTCCCTAACACTTATTTAATCTGCAGATAAAATATAAGAAAGGAGATTGTTTACATTTTATTTTGCATTACATAATTATTTTATTTGTAATTTTGTTTGTTAAAACTAAAATAAGCTGTTGTTTGTCTTAACAAATTGGGTAAATTAAAAATACAGTGGTTAAATTTAAACCTAAAGAAGGTTTAAGAAAGGTTATTAAAAAATTCAATAATTATCGATACCGAACGATATGAAACATTATCTCGTGATACATTTTTTAGCTATATCGCCCAGCCCTAAATGCAGCATTGCTTAACTGATATCTACTGCGCTAGAGTAAATGAATTAATGTTACAATGTTAATTAAGACTTTTCTACCTGAGAAAGAACGTTGAACTAAACAACAAATCATGACATAAGAATGACATCACACTCAATGCATTATCCTTCATGAGTAAATATAACATCTGATGTTTGCATACGTGCATACCAGTGTACCATTACGTCTGATGTTTGGATATGTATATACCAACATACCATCACATCACATATGCAAATATAGCCATTTTCATAATTATATATATTTTTTTTATCAAATACAGTAATTTTATTGGCTGCTGTGCGTGTTGTCGCATTAACGTGGACAAATAGTGCATTATGACTAGTGCTGTGTTCAAAATATCAATACGACGACGTATCGTCACAGAGATTTGGCGATATGAGTATCGATACAGCTGGCCCTGTATCGATATTGTGGCACGTGTGCAGCAGTGGACCACGCTTAATTTTACAACGTTTAAAATTGAGTAGAAAAGTGCGAGGTTTCTAAAAAAGGATGAGTAGAGCATATATAGGCTACAACAAGGTTTAATCTGGCCGCAGAGGAACACAACGGGGCTGCCTGATATAAAGAGACGTAATCCCCGAAACAGAGCTTTACACTTGCACAATACGGAAATATCTGCTAAATGTGCTACTTAACTTTGTCAACCTGGCAACCATGTGCTCACGCGCTCTCTCCACTGAGGATAAACGCGCTAGCTTTCTGAAAACAGCGGTTAGCTTGCAGTTTAGCGATCTCCACTTCAATAATCTATTCTCAGAAAAGTGTAATTCATCAAGTGTTCATTTATGAGAGAGAGAGAGGCTGTGTATGTATGAATTACCACCGTTTTGCCACGTTTCTTTATTAACAGTAAAGCTGTGGCTTTAATTCCTTTAGAAACAATGATGCTACCAGCTCCTTGTTGAGAAAGATAATGTAACTCTTGATCGATTAAGTTGATAAAACTGCAGGGCAGCGCTAAAAATTTTGTTCCTGAATGTCTGAGTGCGGCCGCAGCGTGATCTGTGTGTGTGACTGCACTTAACATCAAACTGCTTCTGTTTCACACAAATGCTGGCACAGACGTGTATGTTCGGCTAGAGTCGCTTTGAACTCGTGCATCTTCGGAGGCAGAGCTGCGCGGAAAGTTACAAAAAATGTCGTGCACACCGCCACGCGAAACGACATCGCACGCACTCAAAGCAAACTTCTGCCAACACCGCATATTTGTCATATTTGCCGCGCACACCTAAGCGAACTTGCGGATGCCTAAAATCAGCCTTGGGTATGTGTGTGTTAGATACAGTGAAGACAGCGCATTAGTTTAGAACTCTTCTAATTTTTTTTTTATCATAGGGAGTGTGTTAATTTGTGCAGTGATAACCTACCAGCAATGTAAATCATTTTTTTTATATATTAGAATGAGAACATTAAAATGTATATTTATTAGAACGAGTACATTATTATTTATGGGCTTAAAAACAAGATGCAAACAATCAGAATATTGTACCTGGTGGGGAGTGCACAATGTAAACATGAAGCATATGCCATTACCTATATTGTACTGTGGTAGAGTTCTGGAGGCCCTTCATAATGCAGAGCTCAGCTGCTGCTCTGCCAATAGTCAGAAATGGTACTATAGTAAGCAGTGTTTAATAAACAGCTGTTTTTCTAAATTCTGCTGAGGTGAAATTCAGTGCACTCATGTATCGTGATATGTATCGTATCGTGGCCTCTGTATCGTCATACGTATCGTTATATTAGAATGAGAACATTAAAATGTATATTTATTAGAACGAGTACATTATTATTTATGGGCTTAAAAACAAGATGCAAACAATCAGAATATTGTACCTGGTGGGGAGTGCACAATGTAAACATGAAACATATGCCATTACCTATATTGTACTGTGGTAGAGTTCTGGAGGCCCTTCATAATGCAATCGTATCGTGGCCTCTGTATCGTCGTCAGAAATGGTACTATAGTAAGCAGTGTTTAATAAACAGCTGTTTTTCTAAATTCTGCTGAGGTGAAATTCAGTGCACTCATGTATCGTGATATGTATCGTATCGTGGCCTCTGTATCGTCATACGTATCGTATCGTGACTCTGCTGGTGATACACAGCCCTAATTATGACACGGTCAAATTTCACACGTTCTGTTTAAACTTTTGGCTCCGTCCACCTTCCATACATGCATTAGGTTTTGAACAGAGCTGTTATCTCCCGCTGTAGTGAACGGTAATAAGGACATTGATTTGCAGCCGTGCGCATAATGAGATCTGGAGGACTGAAGACACACTGCAGGGCTGATTTAAAGCATCCTGCAGAAGGTTGAATCCCTCCGTCGGCGAGTGTTCAGGATGCACTCTCTCCCGCGCACTAGAAATCATTTCTGAAGTGTTTCCAAACACTGATGATTAAACAATCAATGACAGAAGTCATCAGTTCTAATGTCACATATATGCTACTGTACCAAGGTTTATTAGGGTCAGTAATATTTGTTGTTGTTGTTGTTGTTAAATTGATCAAAAGTGACAGTAAAGACATTTATAATGTTATAAAATAATTATATTTCAAATAAATGCTGTTCTTTTGAACTTTCTATTCATCTGCGAATCCTGAAAAATAAAATATATCACAGTTTCCACAAAAATATTGTGAAGCACGACTGTTTCAACATTGATATAATAATCAGAAATGTTTCTCGAGCAGCAAATCAGCATATTATACTGATTTCTGAAGATCATGTGACACTGAAGACTGGAGTAATGATGCTGAAAATACAGCTGCGCATCACAGAAATAAATTATATTTTACAGTATATTAAAACAGAAAACCATTATTTTAAATGGTAATAATATGTCACAATTTTTACTGTATTTTTGAATAAATAAATGCCGCCTTGGTGAGCAGAAGCGACTTTCAAAAACATAAAAAATCTTACCGACATCAACCTTTTCTGTATTTGTAATTGATTTTTTTAAATTATTTTTTCAAATGATTTAGATCTCATTTAAGGGATATTTTTACTGGAAAACAAATAAGACAGATTTTTTGCCATGTAGAATTTAGTTTGATTTGTTTCTGCAAGTCATTTTTCAAAGTGTTTAATTCCGCAAATAGTATGGATCAGATCTGCTGCTGTCTGTTAGTTTTATGTGCGTCGCCTCTCAGTGCCAGCTGGCATCGGCAGCCAATTTTATTTTTCCTGTAAAACAGCATTAAACTCTTTTTCTCCACCTCTGGGCTTGTTTTATAAACAGAGTCAAGCTGACTGACAGTGTGTGTGTGTGTGTGTGTGTGTGTGTGTGTGTGTGTGTGTGTGTGTGTGTGAGTGAGCGTGTGTGTGT
>NW_015505766.1:700152-722652 GCF_001515645.1 Sinocyclocheilus grahami | reverse complement strand
CTGTCTACAGATCTACTGAGAGTTTTCCTCACACGAGAACGAAGCAGATTTATTAGAGTCTCTTCTGCTCACCAAACTCTGCGTTTATTTGATCAAAAATACAGTAAAAATTGTGAAATATTATTAAGATTTCAAACAGCTGTTTTCTGTGTGAATGTGTGTTAAACTGTAATATATTTCTGTGATGCGCAGCTGTATTTTCAGCATCATTACTCCAGTCTTCAGAGTCACATGATCTTCAGAAATCATAATAATATGCTGCTCAAGAAACATTTCTGATTATTATCAATGTTGAAAACAGCTGTGCTGCTGAATATTTGTGTGGAAACATTTTATGATTTCAAAAGAACAGCATTTATTTGAAATAGAAATCTTTTGTAACATTATATTTGTCTTTAACGTCATTTTTGACCAATTTAATGCGTCCTAAAATAAATAAAATATTATTTTCTTTAAATGTATATATATATATGTATATATTAGTGCAGATGTTGGTCAAGCACGAGTGTCTGATCATGTCTCCTCTTCCTCAGAAACACCCATTAGATTAGTATCGATCTGAAGACTGTCAGACTGAAGGATCTTTTTCATTTTCCATCAGAAAGGGTTTGTTCGTTATAAACTGTGTTCAGCTAGTTGTGTGTTGCTCCTCAGGATCCGTGTCTTTGTGACGCAGCGTGTTTGTCGTACATGAACATCCGCGGTCAGATTCCCGCCTCGAGCGTGTCCTGAGATAAAGCCTGTCAGGACACATCGGATGAGTCAGAAGATGAGACACGAGCCGCGCCCAGAAGTTATGTAACGATTACACCCGCAGGCGCTCAGCTGCGACCTCTGACCCCGAGGACCCCAGTTTAACCGTGAGCGCTGGATAAAGGATGCTCGCGCCGCAGCTGAATGTGACCCAAATCTGAGCTTTTTCATATGCGACACAGATCTGTTTTTCTGGATGACGCCGTTGCCAGATCTCGCTGGAGAAATAAGCAACCTGCCCTGACAAAACAAGCCAAAATAAGCGCTCATGGCGGATGGCTCTCCGTTAAACTGTTGTGTAGGATTCATCTGAGAAAAAAAGAGAGAGACGGAGAAGCAAATACATAACAAAAAGCTTTATGTATCTGGGTCATTTTCTAAAAGGGAGGAAAAATGTATATGTATTTGAGATTCTTATAATGTGATGAAAGTGTGACGAGTAAGATTGGAATTATAATTTATTATTTAAATATTATATATTTTAGATTTTTAATAGAATAGATAATTGAATCATTTATGCAAGAAATTAATGTTTTTATCCATCGAGGATGCATTAAATTCAAATAAATGCTGTTCTTTTGGACTTTCTGTTCATCTGTGAATCCTGAAAAATAAAATGTATCACGGTTTTCGCGAAAATATCGTGCAGCACGACTGCTTTCATCATTGATAATAATCAGAAATGTTTCTTGAGCAGCATATTATACTGATTTCTGAAGATCATGTGACACTGAAGACTGGAGGAATGATGCTGAAATCGCAGAAATAAATTACAGTTTAACACATATTCACATAGAAAACAGTTTGTTTGAAATTGTAAAAATATTTCACTATTTTTACTGTATTTTTGATCAGATAAACGCAACATTTGCAACCCATCAGTTTATATGTGGTGGTGAAAAGCTTTCACGATCCTTTTTTCCATTCATCCACAAACAATGTAATACGAAGCATCTGAACATTTTGATTTATAGACACCTACTGTCCTGAATTAGCCGTACGCACCTGCCGCTTCGCCTACCGCATCCCAGAATAGCTCATTATGGGATGGAGGACAAACACTGATCACTTCAGGCTTCACGTTTCCTCTTAGCTAAACTAATGTAGGCGATCGTAGGCCATCTCAACCTCTTATACCCACACACACACACTTACTTTCTGTCTCTGATGTGTGTTTTTTTACGCACTTTTCTTCTCGTCTCTCACTCGTTTTTTTTTGTGCCACATTCTGTCTGGAGGCAGTGCATAAAAATAAGCACAGAGGCGGAGAATAAAGTAGGAGTGAATTTCCTCCTACGAGCTTCATCACCTTCTGCTGCATCCTACGTATGTAGATCACAGGGATTTTAATTAGCAATTAATGCATGCATTAATTGTTAAAGTGCCCCATTATGCCATTCTGAATATTGCCTTTCATGCAGTGTGTAATGTAGCTGTATATGAATGGAAAGATCTGCGAAGTTGTAAAGCCGAAAGTGCACGATAAATAAAGGTATTGCATGCATGTAAACCTACTGTAGGAGACTCCAAAACAATATTAGGAACCTTAAAGGTGGCATAATAGGGGCACTTTAACACTATTCACACTGACACAGAGTGAAAAAGGAATAGTTCACCCAAATTCTGTCATTATTTTGGCCTGCTTGCTCTGAAATGATCAGTTAATCCGTGTTTTATTAGTCTATCTATCTGTATTTTACAAAGGCTTCACCCAATCGGAATTAAATCTGAACTGTGCTGTTTATAATAATCAGTATTTTCATTTTCACTCTGTATGTTTGTGTTTTTTCCAGTCAGTCCACTCTGTTCTAATTACGATGATTTTTCAATTATTCTTTCTGTTAGTTACAATGACACACCAGCAGGTGGCGATAAAAAAAGACGGTCTTTATTGATTAACTCAATTAAACGATTCGCTCAAACGCGCTGGTCTGTTCGGGAATGAAACAAGTGAGACATTTAATCATTCACTCACAGGATTCGTTCAAACACACTGATCTATTCAGTAATTAAACGAGTGATTCATTGAATCATTCACTCAAACTATTTGCTCAAACGATCCATTCAGGAGCGAAACGAGTGAGACATCGAATACGCTGATCCATTCAGCAATGAAATAAGCGATTAATTGAATCATTCACTCACACAGGATTCGTTCAAACACACTGATGCATTCAGCAATGGAACGAGTGATTCATTGAATCATTCAATCAAACGATTCACTCAAACACGCTGATCTGTTCGGGAACGAAACGAGTGAGACTTCGAACACGCTGATCCATTCAGCAATGAAACGAGTGATTAATTGAATCATTCACTCACTGGATTTGTTCAAACACGCTGATCTGTTCAGCAATGAAACAAGTGATTCATTGAATCATTCACTCACAGGATTCGTTCTAACACACTGATGCCTTCAGCAATGAAACAAGTGATTCGTTGAATCATTCACTCACTGGATTTGTTCAAACACGCTGATCTGTTCAGCAATGAAACAAGTGATTCGTTGAATCATTCACTCACTGGATTTGTTCAAACACGCTGATCTGTTCAGCAATGAAACAAGTGATTCGTTGAATCATTCACTCACTGGATTTGTTCAAACACGCTGATCTGTTCAGCAATGAAACAAGTGATTCGTTGAATCATTCACTCACTGGATTTGTTCAAACACGCTGATCTGTTCAGCAATGAAACAAGTGATTCGTTGAATCATTCACTCACTGGATTTGTTCAAACACGCTGATCTGTTCAGCAATGAAACAAGTGATTCGTTGAATCATTCACTCACTGGATTTGTTCAAACACGCTGATCTGTTCAGCAATGAAACAAGTGATTCGTTGAATCATTCACTCACTGGATTTGTTCAAACACGCTGATCTGTTCAGCAATGAAACAAGTGATTCGTTGAATCATTCACTCACTGGATTTGTTCAAACACGCTGATCTGTTCAGCAATGAAACAAGTGATTCGTTGAATCATTCACTCACTGGATTTGTTCAAACACGCTGATCTGTTCAGCAATGAAACAAGTGATTCGTTGAATCATTCACTCACTGGATTTGTTCAAACACGCTGATCTGTTCAGCAATGAAACAAGTGATTCGTTGAATCATTCACTCACTGGATTTGTTCAAACACGCTGATCTGTTCAGCAATGAAACAAGTGATTCGTTGAATCATTCACTCACTGGATTTGTTCAAACACGCTGATCTGTTCAGCAATGAAACAAGTGATTCGTTGAATCATTCACTCACTGGATTTGTTCAAACACGCTGATCTGTTCAGCAATGAAACAAGTGATTCGTTGAATCATTCACTCACTGGATTTGTTCAAACACGCTGATCTGTTCAGCAATGAAACAAGTGATTCGTTGAATCATTCACTCACTGGATTTGTTCAAACACGCTGATCTGTTCAGCAATGAAACAAGTGATTCGTTGAATCATTCACTCACTGGATTTGTTCAAACACGCTGATCTGTTCAGCAATGAAACAAGTGATTCGTTGAATCATTCACTCACTGGATTTGTTCAAACACGCTGATCTGTTCAGCAATGAAACAAGTGATTCGTTGAATCATTCACTCACTGGATTTGTTCAAACACGCTGATCTGTTCAGCAATGAAACAAGTGATTCGTTGAATCATTCACTCACTGGATTTGTTCAAACACGCTGATCTGTTCAGCAATGAAACAAGTGATTCGTTGAATCATTCACTCACTGGATTTGTTCAAACACGCTGATCTGTTCAGCAATGAAACAAGTGATTCGTTGAATCATTCACTCACTGGATTTGTTCAAACACGCTGATCTGTTCAGCAATGAAACAAGTGATTCGTTGAATCATTCACTCACTGGATTTGTTCAAACACGCTGATCTGTTCAGCAATGAAACAAGTGATTCGTTGAATCATTCACTCACTGGATTTGTTCAAACACGCTGATCTGTTCAGCAATGAAACAAGTGATTCGTTGAATCATTCACTCACTGGATTTGTTCAAACACGCTGATCTGTTCAGCAATGAAACAAGTGATTCGTTGAATCATTCACTCACTGGATTTGTTCAAACACGCTGATCTGTTCAGCAATGAAACAAGTGATTCGTTGAATCATTCACTCACTGGATTTGTTCAAACACGCTGATCTGTTCAGCAATGAAACAAGTGATTCGTTGAATCATTCACTCACTGGATTTGTTCAAACACGCTGATCTGTTCAGCAATGAAACAAGTGATTCGTTGAATCATTCACTCACTGGATTTGTTCAAACACGCTGATCTGTTCAGCAATGAAACAAGTGATTCGTTGAATCATTCACTCACTGGATTTGTTCAAACACGCTGATCTGTTCAGCAATGAAACAAGTGATTCGTTGAATCATTCACTCACTGGATTTGTTCAAACACGCTGATCTGTTCAGCAATGAAACAAGTGATTCGTTGAATCATTCACTCACTGGATTTGTTCAAACACGCTGATCTGTTCAGCAATGAAACAAGTGATTCGTTGAATCATTCACTCACTGGATTTGTTCAAACACGCTGATCTGTTCAGCAATGAAACAAGTGATTCGTTGAATCATTCACTCACTGGATTTGTTCAAACACGCTGATCTGTTCAGCAATGAAACAAGTGATTCGTTGAATCATTCACTCACTGGATTTGTTCAAACACGCTGATCTGTTCAGCAATGAAACAAGTGATTCGTTGAATCATTCACTCACTGGATTTGTTCAAACACGCTGATCTGTTCAGCAATGAAACAAGTGATTCGTTGAATCATTCACTCACTGGATTTGTTCAAACACGCTGATCTGTTCAGCAATGAAACAAGTGATTCGTTGAATCATTCACTCACTGGATTTGTTCAAACACGCTGATCTGTTCAGCAATGAAACAAGTGATTCGTTGAATCATTCACTCACTGGATTTGTTCAAACACGCTGATCTGTTCAGCAATGAAACAAGTGATTCGTTGAATCATTCACTCACTGGATTTGTTCAAACACGCTGATCTGTTCAGCAATGAAACAAGTGATTCGTTGAATCATTCACTCACTGGATTTGTTCAAACACGCTGATCTGTTCAGCAATGAAACAAGTGATTCGTTGAATCATTCACTCACTGGATTTGTTCAAACACGCTGATCTGTTCAGCAATGAAACAAGTGATTCGTTGAATCATTCACTCACTGGATTTGTTCAAACACGCTGATCTGTTCAGCAATGAAACAAGTGATTCGTTGAATCATTCACTCACTGGATTTGTTCAAACACGCTGATCTGTTCAGCAATGAAACAAGTGATTCGTTGAATCATTCACTCACTGGATTTGTTCAAACACGCTGATCTGTTCAGCAATGAAACAAGTGATTCGTTGAATCATTCACTCACTGGATTTGTTCAAACACGCTGATCTGTTCAGCAATGAAACAAGTGATTCGTTGAATCATTCACTCACTGGATTTGTTCAAACACGCTGATCTGTTCAGCAATGAAACAAGTAATTCATTGAATCATTCACCCACAGGATTCGTTCTAACACACTGATCCGTTCAGCAACGAAACAAGTGATATACTGAATCATTCACTCAAATTATTTGTTCACTCAAACTCACATCATTCACATTCACTGAAACGATTCATTCTACAACCCTGCATTCATTCGAGAACAAAACAAGCAACCTTCTTTATGAACAAGTCATTGAATCATTTAATCAACTGATTTAATTGCACTGATACAAACCCTGCAGTGATATTCTGATCATTTCAGTAAAATTAACGAGTCATTTCATTAATTTTAACATTGTTAAATGTTTTATTTTTATTAACCCAAATTCCCCATACATGTTCACATACAATATTTAATCAAATTCCAAATTAGAAAACCATTATAATGAAGCCAAAGATAAATTATGATAATCACAAATAATTAGTCCGCCTCCTGAGTCTTTTGTTCATTTGCCACGTGACGGACACAATGAACGACTCACAGACGCACAAAACGGTTCATTCTGCGGTGGTTTTATTTGGATCTGTTTTCACTGGCAGAGCAGACAAAATAACTGGTAATATTGTGTCTAATTGTCTAGTTTCCCACCTTGTTTCCCGCCTTGTCGTGCTGATAATCAGAAAAACAGCGCTGTTGCTTGTGTGATATTGCTTAATGAACACTCCTAGCGTCACAGACTTGACAAAACTACAAAAGATGCTATATGTTGTAAAATCTTTACCAGATCTTAATCATAAAATTCTAGTTATCTCAGCACATTTAAGTCATCAGTGTGCTCACTTCTGATTGGCTAACGCACCGCCGGCGCTCATTAACATGCACGTCACGTTGGCTGTGATTGGCTGTGACTCATTCATCAGCAGCTTTCTGTAAAAATCAAGTGCTTGCTGAGTAACCGCTCGCTCGGCCGCTAATGCACTCCGCTAAGTGATTGGAGAACAGAGAAAGGGCAGAACTGAACTCTGGGAGCGACATGCAAAACAGCGAACATGCAAATCACAAGAAGTTTCGCGCCGCACACCATAATTGAGCGGCCACCCACTCTGAGTAAATATCGGCCCTTAATTCAAACCAGCCGCTAGTTAGCGTGCACACACACACACACACACACACACACACAGACCAGGCAGAAGAAAATTGGGGTCAGATGCATTTAGAAGCACTCGGTATTGCATGGTCTGAAGAACAGAGCGGAGGAGGGGGGTGAAATGTGCTTGTAAAGATGTAAATGCTCAGCTTCCTCTGCTGCAGTAATTGAGTATCAGTGAGCGGGAGCCCATTGGAAGTGTTCGCAAACAGTGATGACGTTTTTTGTGGGCGGAGCCTATCTAGTGGCAGAAAATGACCATTTTAAAGTAGCAGTCTATGGAAACCATTAGGGGTGGGAATCACATACAATACGATACACGATACATGGCTCATGATACCAATAATATCACGATACAGCAATTCTGCGATAATCGATATTTTGCTAGATAATCCTATAATGATGCATCATGATATCTGACTATGAAAACAAAATGCCTGTGAAAAGGTTAAGTGCAGGTTCTCTCTCTTCCAAGTATACTACTAGTACACTGATATTTGTATACTTACTACATAAAGTATACTTGAACTTTACTTAAGTATACTTACTAAAATAAACTTGAAGTATACTACTTTTTGGTAAGGGTCATTCAAGTCCAAACTGCTAAAAATTCTGCAAAAATTAAAATTCTGTCATCATTTACTCATTCTGAAGTTGTTTTGAACCTGAATGAGTTTCTTTCTTCTGTTGAACATAAAAGTTATTTTGAAGAATGTGGGTAACCAAAGTCCCAAGTGACTTCCATAGTATTTCTTTCCTTCTATCAAAGTTAATGGGGAACAGCAACTGTTTGGTTACCCAAAATATCTTGTTTTGAAATGAATACAGGTTTGGGACAACATGAGAGTGAGTAAATAATGACAGAATTCTAATGACAGAGTGAACTCTCCCCTTTAATGACAAGCAGCAGCATGTGTAGAACTATTAGACTGCTGTCACTTTAAGACCTACACTCATCTAACATACAGGCACGTATCCGTTTCTCTCTCAGCTGTTTACTTTCACTTTAGACATAACCAACTGTGTTTATATGTAAGCCTTGTGTGTTTTTGACAGCATTAGCGCAATCAGATGCGAAAGATAACTTAGTCCAGTAATAGTCCAGTTTAAAGCACATGCAGATAATGCAGTTCTTGCATATCGCGTACTCTTTGCCGATTTAGTTTGTCCCATCGATGGTATAAAAGTCGAGGTGGGTCCAGACTTTGGACTTAAACATGGCTGATGCATCTATTATTTTACTCACACTGCTGTTCCATTCCATTAAAAAACTATTTTTCTTAGGCTAGTAAACTTATGTTCAGGTTTCCCTCACTCATGTGTTGAGAAAAATCTATTTAGAGCACCTTATTTTATTAATTAAAATATTGATATTTGGTGCCAGTGTATCGATTTTCGTATCGCACCGAGAAGGACAACGATATATTGCCATATCAATATTTTGGCCCACCCCTAGAAGCCATGGAATAAAAGAATAAAAAAGGTCATTTTGAGTTTATATTTCAAAATTTCGAGATTATATCTCACAATTCTGATAAGAAAAATCAACTCGCCTTTCTCTCTTTTCCCCTCGGCTCAGAATCATGAGTTTATAATCCAACACTTCTGGATTTTCCCCCCCTCAGAATTGACAAACGCACAATTGTTGAGTTAAATCGAGTTACAAAGTCCAAACTAGGATATAAACTTGTATTCGTGAGAAGAAATGTTTGCAAAATGATGAAACATTCCCTTAACGTTTGCATAACCAAAAAACACATTTTATTAATATAAAAAAAAAACTGGACAATTAGTATGTTCAGAAATAATGCTTTTATAACTTAAACGTTCTTAGAACATATTTCTTGTTAGCTGAACATTTTTTAATTATGAACACAAATTCATTACAAATTATTGCATCAAAAGTTTGAATCAGATCACTTTAACTGGGTATTGCATAATAATTTTAATAAGGCTTCAAAATTAGCCCAAGTATGCTTTTAATATCTAAATATATACATTTTAATATAAAATATCCAAATGTTTGCAGAGAGTCATGTTTGGGTAATGTCATGTGTATATGTGCAATATGTAAGGTATATGTTGTTTATTGCTTAAATACCGTATAAAGAAAAATATAATTAAAATATAAAAAGTATTATTTATTTATTATTAAAATAATTGTAAAAATTGTCTAAATTATAAAGAGAAAACTATATATGTGTGTGTGTGTGTGTGTGTGAGTTATATGTGAGTCTTTGGTATGTTAGCGGTGTGTAAAATAAAATAAAGTGCATATAAAATTTTAATATTCTTATTATTATATAGAAATCATCTAAAGTAGCCTATATTATGAATATTCAGTATATGGAAATGATGCTGCCAGGTTGTTGCTATGTGGCTGCTAAGGTGTTCTGAATGGTTGCTAAGGTGTTTGGAGTGGTTGCTAGGTGATTGTTTACAATTCCAAGTCAGATCTGTGTGGTTTTCCTCCTGTTTTCTGGTCCAGCAGGTGAAAATGGTGCATCTGATCACTAGTGTAAAGTAAGTAACACTACTAATAAACCAAGACTTTTTTATGCATATAATGTAGGGCTGGGCGATATAGCTAAAAAAAAAAGTATCAACGATATAATGTTTCATATCGTTCGGTATCTAAACTCATTTTTTTATAACCTTTTTTAAAACAAAGAGCAATAGAAAATTGTTTTTAAATTTAACCACTGTATTTTGAAATTAACTCAATTTATTGAGACAAACAACAAACATTTTTAGTTTTAACAGTCAGACACACAATAAAAATTAAACGAATATCTAATTTCTAATGTTTTATATGCAGATTAAATAGGTTTTAAGGAATCTTTTGGCTTGTCTCCCGAAGCCACAGGAGGGCGCCATTCACGCAGATTGCCTTTATTCCATTCCATTAAAAAACTATTTTTCTTAGGCTAGTAAACTTATGTTCAGGTTTCCCTCACTCATGTGTTGAGAAAAATCTATTTAGAGCACCTTATTTTATTAATTAAAATATTGATATTTGGTGCCAGTGTATCGATTTTCGTATCGCACCGAGAAGGACAACGATATATTGCCATATCAATATTTTGGCCCACCCCTAGAAGCCATGGAATAAAAGAATAAAAAAGGTCATTTTGAGTTTATATTTCAAAATTTCGAGATTATATCTCACAATTCTGATAAGAAAAATCAACTCGCCTTTCTCTCTTTTCCCCTCGGCTCAGAATCATGAGTTTATAATCCAACACTTCTGGATTTTCCCCCCCTCAGAATTGACAAACGCACAATTGTTGAGTTAAATCGAGTTACAAAGTCCAAACTAGGATATAAACTTGTATTCGTGAGAAGAAATGTTTGCAAAATGATGAAACATTCCCTTAACGTTTGCATAACCAAAAAACACATTTTATTAATATAAAAAAAAAACTGGACAATTAGTATGTTCAGAAATAATGCTTTTATAACTTAAACGTTCTTAGAACATATTTCTTGTTAGCTGAACATTTTTGAATTATGAACACAAATTCATTACAAATTATTGCATCAAAAGTTTGAATCAGATCACTTTAACTGGGTATTGCATAATAATTTTAATAAGGCTTCAAAATTAGCCCAAGTATGCTTTTAATATCTAAATATATACATTTTAATATAAAATATCCAAATGTTTGCAGAGAGTCATGTTTGGGTAATGTCATGTGTATATGTGCAATATGTAAGGTATATGTTGTTTATTGCTTAAATACCGTATAAAGAAAAATATAATTAAAATATAAAAAGTATTATTTATTTATTATTAAAATAATTGTAAAAATTGTCTAAATTATAAAGAGAAAACTATATATGTGTGTGTGTGTGTGTGTGTGAGTTATATGTGAGTCTTTGGTATGTTAGCGGTGTGTAAAATAAAATAAAGTGCATATAAAATTTTAATATTCTTATTATTATATAGAAATCATCTAAAGTAGCCTATATTATGAATATTCAGTATATGGAAATGATGCTGCCAGGTTGTTGCTATGTGGCTGCTAAGGTGTTCTGAATGGTTGCTAAGGTGTTTGGAGTGGTTGCTAGGTGATTGTTTACAATTCCAAGTCAGATCTGTGTGGTTTTCCTCCTGTTTTCTGGTCCAGCAGGTGAAAATGGTGCATCTGATCACTAGTGTAAAGTAAGTAACACTACTAATAAACCAAGACTTTTTTATGCATATAATGTAGGGCTGGGCGATATAGCTAAAAAAAAAAGTATCAACGATATAATGTTTCATATCGTTCGGTATCTAAACTCATTTTTTTATAACCTTTTTTAAAACAAAGAGCAATAGAAAATTGTTTTTAAATTTAACCACTGTATTTTGAAATTAACTCAATTTATTGAGACAAACAACAAACATTTTTAGTTTTAACAGTCAGACACACAATAAAAATTAAACGAATATCTAATTTCTAATGTTTTATATGCAGATTAAATAGGTTTTAAGGAAACTTTTGGCTTGTCTCCCGAAGCCACAGGAGGGCGCCATTCACGCAGATTGCCTTTAAAAGCATACGAGACGCAGTGAAAAGGAATAAACCTCCACAAATTCGCGACATATTTTCTAAACGTTTTAACTTTGCATGGCTTTCTATACATCTCTTGTGTGAGACGCGAGTGCAGCAGTCGTATTTGTCCGTCTAAAAATGCGCTGAGTTTGCGTTTGCGGCTTGGTTTTAACCTAATCAAGATCTTCTCCGCATTGAGCTTCTATATTTCTCTAATGTTTTGAATGAATAACGCAGCAGCGGCGCGTCTCGTGGGCTAGACTAACAAAACATTAAAATGCAACAACGTCACTTACATCACCGCATCTCGCGCTCCACTGATGACGCTCCCTGACGCACTCCTAACATTCGATTGTACTATTTTTGCATTCAAATGCAAATGTTTATTTTAAATAAACTAAATTCAGCATGTGTTCGTGTTTGTGCGTGCTGTCTGCGTCTGCCTATATCACGCGCTATATCGAACATTTTTAATATCGTTATCGAAGAAGGTGTACCGTCGATAAACATCGATACCGTTTTATCGCCCAGGCCTAATATAATGGCACAGAAACATCCAAAACAGGTTTTGGAAACACCTGGGAAATCGTTTGCCTTCATTTGCATATTCAAATCTGAATCCGCATGAGCTTAACTTCAAAAACCGAAGTTAAAAGCACGAAATGAAGTCACTGTGTCACAGCCGAGCGTTGTATAGGATCAGCAGCTGTCTGTAAGCGAGAGGACAAAGGAATCCACCCGTTATCCTCCTGCCTTCAGCCACAAAACCAACAAACCACCGCCTGCCAGCACCGACGGCACTCCATAACCAACAAATCTGACACAAACACAGGAGACTGAAAGCAAGAGTGTTTGGTGACTGCACTGTACGGGTGTGACAGTAATGACTGAGCATGAAAACACATGCCTTTTGTGGCTCTTCTTCAACATCTCTGAAGTCCGTTAGCAAGCATATAAGAAGTAAACATACCAAACGTTTCATATTATATATATTTTTTACATTTACTATAATATTTTTATTAATTTAAGTTTCTAATTTAATGCAATGTCTATTCTTCATTAATATTTTGACTTTTATTTAATATATATATATTTTTTTTATATGTATTTAATATTTGTTTATATTGTTAGTTTGATGGCACAAATATATTATAATTATATAAATATTATAAACATATTATAAGTATATACATTACATTTTTTCCACATTTCCCCCAAATCAGTTTTAATGGTTTATTTTGTACACAAGTTGTAAATAAAACAAGGATTACTGAAGTACATTTGACAAGATGATTTGAAAACATTTATTTGTAAATATTTGCTACATTTATTAGCAGTTTGTGAGTAAAAATTGTTTCAAAGTAAGTCATACACCAAATTTGTCCAGTGTAATATTTAATATAATATTTCTATTAAAAAAAAATTCATTATATGTAATTATTTTGAAAAAATTTACTTTTACATTTTTATTTCTATTTGGGCGATGAACAACATTTACCTCCTTATAGTTTTAATATTTAAATGCCACTTTAACATTTAACATTTAATTTAATATAATATTTATTATTTGTAAATAATTTGATAATTTTATTTATCATGTCATATTATTTTATTTTATTTTTTTAAATGTATTTAATATGTATGCTGTGACTTTGATGAAAAATGTACTTGGTGAATTTTATTAGGAGCAACAATAGTGAGCAGAAACGTACTGTGATGCTCAGAGCGCTGAGATGGAAACAAACCTCATCCAAATCAACTCTGTTTATTTTCTTAATGCACGTGCTTGATCCTTTTCTGAACTAACCACTCCAGGTAGCCTAGCAACCGCCTAGCAACACCTTAGCACCACCCCGGGTACCATAGCAACCACCTAGCAACACCTTAGAAACCACCCCTGGTACCATAGCAACCGCCTAGCAACACCTTAGCAACCACCCCAGTTAGCCTAGCAACACCTTAGCACCACCCCGGGTACCATAGCAACCACCTAGCAACACCTTAGAAACCACCCCTGGTACCATAGCAACCGCCTAGCAACACCTTAGCAACCACCCCAGTTAGCCTAGCAACACCTTAGCACCACCCCGGGTACCATAGCAATCACCAAGCAACACCTTAGAAACCACCCCTGGTACCATAGCAACCGCCTAGCAACACCTTAGCAACCACTCCAGTTAGCCTAGCAACACCTTAGCACCACCCCGGGT
This sequence comes from Sinocyclocheilus grahami, assembly GCF_001515645.1. Taxonomy (NCBI): domain Eukaryota; kingdom Metazoa; phylum Chordata; class Actinopteri; order Cypriniformes; family Cyprinidae; genus Sinocyclocheilus; species Sinocyclocheilus grahami. The sequence continues at coordinate 708,542 of NW_015505766.1, read as the reverse complement.
ACCTTTACTTTATATTACTTTCAGTCATTTAGCAGATGCTTTTATCCAAAGCGACTTACAAATAAGAAAAGGTCATTAAAACTAAAAGCTAAAACTCTATAAATACTATATATATATATATATACACACACATATTTAAGAAAATAAAATAAATAAAATAAAAATGACAAATGCATACAACAACATTTCAAAACTAAACATTTAAATGAAAACTAAAAAATAAAGCTAAAAACAATTCAAAAATATTAAAAGAACAAAAGGTATGAGTTTAATAATGATTCTAACATAACACTAAGCCAAACACCACAACATGTGTATGTACAGCCACACACATATACATGTACATATATATAAATACATAAAATATATATATATATTATTTCATTTCCATTTTGTATGTTGAAGTACTGAAATAACTCAAATTAAATAAAAATAAAACTTAATAAAAGGACAACATTACTACAACTGTAACTAAAACTAAAATAGAGAACTAATACAAATCAAACTACATAAGTTTATCAGTAATCCTAAAAAAAAATAACACTGAAAAAAAACTGAAACAGAAGTGAAATAAGTAGTAGGAAAGAGGAGAAATAAAAAAACGCAGAAATATAGCAACACCCTAGCAACCACCCCAAGTAGCCTAGAAACCGCATAGCAACACCTTAGCAACCACCCCAGGTACCCTAACAACCGCATAGCAACACCTTAGAAACCACCCCAAGTAACCTAGCAACCGCATAGCAACACCTTAGCAACCACCCCGGGTACCCTAGCAACCGCATAGCAACACCCTAGCAACCACCCCGGGTACCCTAGCAACCGCATAGCAACACCCTAGCAACCACCCCAAGTACCCTAGCAACCGCAACTCTTGGATTATAATGAAGTGATGATAATACATATTGGCGTTGACGTGTGACGCTGTTCTGATCTCTGCAGGCCTGATCTTCAACATCAGCTCGATGCAAACAGAGGAACGCAGGCGATCTCAGAAATCTCAGAGCGAGTTCACGGTCCTGCAGCCTTTCATCTGTCTCTGTACGCTGGCAGAGACGGGTGACGACAACACAACACACAAACTCTAACTACACACACACACACAGAGGCAGCTTTGTGTGCCGAACAGAGAGACTGAACAAAGACTCTTGTGTCCGAGGCGTCTTCATAGCCGGGACGTTCGGCCAGTTTAGGACACTTCAGCACCATTTCATCTCTTTAACGGCACTGTCTCGGCCTGCTTTCTGATTCCTTTACCTGTCTATTAAGTCAAATCTGATTAAACTATTCATTTGCGTTACCTAAAAATGTCAAAGTGGCATTCGTCATATATCAAAAATATATATGTTGGTAAATGTTGATTATCGCTTAAATGGAAATAAAATATAGATAAAATAATTTAAATAATTTTTATGTTGGTAAATGTTGATTGTCGCTTAAGTGAAAATAAACATAGATAAAATAATAAAAAAATATAAATAGTCTAAATTTTATATAATGAAGAATATATATAAAATATAAAATGTATATATATTGTATATGTGGTTTATCACTTACATATAAATCTAAAAAATATATATTTAAAATACATATGCATTTAAAAATATAAATTGACGTGTGTGAGTGTGTGTGTGTGTGTGTGTGTGTGTTTGTGTGTGTGCGTGTGTGTGTTAGGCTTGCCGCGATAGACGGTTCTGACGGTGATACCGGTGTTAAGCCGCAACACTGGTTACGTCACTTGCCCACCGCGTCACCGACCCCCACCGTCGTTTAGATTTTTTATATTAATAAAAATAATTTAGTTCAGTAAAAGAATAGACACTACAATTAAAAACTGAACTGCTCAATGCAGCGTGCCGAACGACAGTCACATCACAGATCAGATTTCATTTCTCCAGTGAGGAGAGCGAGTCCAGCTGACTGACAAGAAGAGTGAGGCGAGACAGACAAGAAGAGTGAGGCGAGACAGACAAGAAGAGTGAGGCGAGACAGACAAGAAGAGTGAGGCGAGACAGACAAGAAGAGTGAGGCGAGACAGACAAGAAGAGTGAGGCGAGACAGACAAGAAGAGTGAGGCGAGACAGACAAGAAGAGTGAGGCGAGACAGACAAGAAGAGTGAGGCGAGACAGACAAGAAGAGTGAGGCGAGACAGACAAGAAGAGTGAGGCGAGACAGACAAGAAGAGTGAGGCGAGACAGACAAGAAGAGTGAGGCGAGACAGACAAGAAGAGTGAGGCGAGACAGACAAGAAGAGTGAGGCGAGACAGACAAGAAGAGTGAGGCGAGACAGACAAGAAGAGTGAGGCGAGACAGACAAGAAGAGTGAGGCGAGACAGACAAGAAGAGTGAGGCGAGACAGACAAGAAGAGTGAGGCGAGACAGACAAGAAGAGTGAGGCGAGACAGACAAGAAGAGTGAGGCGAGACAGACAAGAAGAGTGAGGCGAGACAGACAAGAAGAGTGAGGCGAGACAGACAAGAAGAGTGAGGCGAGACAGACAAGAAGAGTGAGGCGAGACAGACAAGAAGAGCGAGGCGAGACAGACAAGAAGGGCGAGGTCCAAGCTTTCTTACTCGTTTTGTTAATAAACGTTCTACGTTTCTTATTTATTTGGTTATATATTATACATGTTTACTTAGCCTATTTCCAGTTTTGTATACCTATTTAAACTTTATGTAAGTTATTTGTTATTTTATATTAGGCATAGCCTGCCCTTTAGCATGGTGTATTTTTATATGTTTTATATATATATATATACGCTAAAGTGAGTTTGACGTTGTATTTTGTTGTTGCATTCAAGCAATCGACGCCGAACTGCCGCTAAATCGAAAGTGAAAGTAAAATGCGCACGGCGCTTTTAATCTATTTAAAAGTGAAGGAAAGCGAGGAATTTATTATTGTGTTGTCACACGTCGATTAACCGGTGGGAAAATTTCCTCACCGTCACAACCCTATTGTATATGTGGTTTATCACTTACATATAAATATAAAAAATATACATTTAAAATACATATGCATTTAAAAATATAAATTGTCATATGTGTGTGTTTGTGTGTATATACACACACACATATATAAATATATATAGTCTGTTACTGATTTACATGTTGAAAATTGTAGTCAGTAATGTAATCAAGATTACTTATTTTAGGTAATGTATTCTGACTACTTTTGGATTACTTTTAGATTACTTTTGTTTATATAAACTTGTTTATAGATTTTTAAATGGATTGTATTTTAAATTAAAGAGAAATAAAATCTATGACCATTAACCAACATCAGGGAACATGCGAATGTGTCGTTAAATTATTGAAATATTAACTTTAAAAAAGTGAAAAATGAACTAGCGAGAGTCAATAAATTATGAATCATTTACTGCCATTGTGTGAATAATTTCTAATCATCTAATCCATAAAAAAGTAACTGTAATCTGATCATGAGCATTTTAAAACGTAATATAATCTAATTACGTAATCCACATTACATATTGCTGTTTATTGCTTAAATATAATATTATAAATTGTCGATATATATTGAAATACTAAACACGAGTAACTTTCTAAATAATTATATACATATTTAATATTATTGCATTTGTGTATATATGGTATATTGTTGTTTAATCAATTTTAATGGTTTATTTTGTACAGAAGTTGTAAATAAAACAAGGATTACCGAAGTACATTTGGCAAGAAATTACCTTTTCAGTCTTTCTGCTTCAAAATTTCAGCTAAAAGTAAATCCTACACCATTTTTTCCCAGTGTAATATTTAATATAATATATTTTTTTCATTAAATGTAATTATTTTGAAATTTTGTATTTTTCATTATTTACATTTTTATTTATATATATATATATATATATGGGTGATAAACAACATTTACATACATATATTTTTAATATTTAAATGCCACTTTAAAATGTAATTTAATATAATATCTATTATTTGTAAATAATTTCATCATTTTATTTATAATGTCATATTTTATTTAATTTTTTTAATGTGTTTAATATTATATTTAATATTATTGCATATATAGTATATTGTTGTTTATTGCTTAAATATAAATAAAATACATATTATTAGAATAAATTAAAAATATATATTGTTTAAATAATTATATATAATGAATATAACTATATACTGTATATATCAACACACACGTTCTTCTTTTCAGCCGGTCCGTCCTGGCAGCAAATCAAACAGAAGCCACGTGAAAGGGTTTTCTGAACAAAAATCCATCCAGAAAAGAAAAACAAACTTTTCTGCTTCGCCAGCAAAAGCTCAAGACAAAGAACTGAAGTCGACAACAACATCAGCCTGACCCACTTCACATCTGGATCATTAATGCACAACCAGTGAAACTGCAGTGTCTGACATTCAGCAAATCAACCCTTTAAAAGTGCATTTATGCACCTGTGTGTGAACACTGTACATGTATGTGTACAGCTGAATCAGACACAATGTAAATGGCACCAAAACCTGTCATGCATTTATATAACACAAGATTTAGGTGATCAAGATGCTCAACCAGTTACCAAAACACATATACCAGCCTAATCTGGATTTCCCAACAGATAAACGCTGCTTTAGAGCATTATATAAGGTTTTTATTAATGCTTTGGCAATACGAGCCAATAAAGTTTGAAGTGAACGCTGCATGTGGTCGCGAGGATGACACACAACGCACGCTAGTGATGCCCGAACGAACCGAGTCTTTCGAGTCGGTTCTTTTGAAAAGATTCGGATCGTTTGTAAATCACCCGAGAACAGGCAAAGACATAACTTAATTTGGCGGTAAAATCGAAAACGAAAACGTGCCATACTTGACAAAAACAATGTTTGGTGCTGAACACGCTACGCGATTCGGATCTCTGAGCGGCGTCGGTGAACTAACCGATTCATTCAAACGAATCATTCCTCCTCGTATACCACACATAGCACCTCATTCGGAGGGAAAAAAACAACTGTATAAGATGTCCATGCGTTAAAGCACGAGAAAAGCATGCCATCCTTTTGAAATGTGCTGTTATTTTAAATGCATTTAATGAACAGAGAAGCGATGATGCGTCGTGCTTTCTTCAAGTCTCGGGTTTCACAAAGCGAGTCTTCCAGTGTCTGCTGCCCTTCCCCCTGCATGCACAAAACTGCACTCAAATGTACACTTCATTCGCACCTATACGGGATGCATTTGCGTTATGCATTGAGTATGCACTATATTATATTTACTTGTAACAACTGAAGTATTTTTTTTATCCTACTGCTAAATATTTGGCATGCCATCCCAGCAGTACTCTGGAGTGCACACTGTTTAGCAAGCATGCAAATCGCATTTTGGTGCGATAGTTTGCCTTGTGTTTGCCATACAGATGTGACCCCCCTTCCCCCCTGAATGCATCACTCTCAGAGCAGCACGAAACCAAGTGATCACAAATAAGTGATCTGTTTTAATGCCTTCAATGAAAACAAACAGCAGTCGCGTGTAATATGTGATGCTCGCATCGTGTAGCATGCATTCGGGATGCTTTAGAATGCATTATGCGAGTTATTTCACATGCATGCATAATTCAACCCACACCTGTCATCCACTCCTGAATTGGTTTACATCGTAAATGCATCAGCCAAAGAAGATAAATGCGAAAAATGGAATATGCATATAAGAACACTTTTCCCCATGCATATCTGCATTATGCGTTTTTCAAAGAATTTGAACAGCAAATGGTGAAACGCAGTAAAGAACAGTGCATACCTCAAAGCAAGCATGCATAAAACATCATACCTGACTAAATGTTATGTACTCGTATTATTCCATGTTTTCCCGAGGTTATTCCTTAAGATATTCCTGTCGGTTCAGTCGCGCGGTGTTCATTGCAGAAACACAGTACTGATACACAGCGAGTGTGACTCCCTGGAGCTCGGGACTCGAGGACCGTCCATGCTGGAAAAGGGATCCACGGTGAAAATACAGCAGATGTGTGTCAGTAACGATCCGCATAATTTCCCGGCACAGCAGCCGGTAATACCAGTACTCTATAAATCATCAGTTTGTTGTTTTATACACATGCACACAGACATTATTTCATACACGACGTAGTCGTGAGATGCAAGAAATAGAGACATAGGGCAAGAAATCTGTAGACGCGCCCATAACAACAAAAGACAATACTTTATTGAACCTTTTCTGATAAGAAGTGTGCGCTGCAAACGCGAGCATTTTTGACGACCGTTTCTGTCCAGTCCGCTCGTTTTATCGCGATTAACACATAGACTTTATAAAAACATGGACGTAGTGCCGTGACGTCACCTGTATGGTTCCGAAAAGCTTTTTTGAAGCTCAAAGGGGGCGGAGCCGGCCGTCGCCATCTTGGCAGCGCGTCACCGCGCTCCCTTGACATTCAATTTCAGACATATAAAAGCAATGTCCTTAATTTATATCGCTTTAAATTATAAATGCGTGTTATAATATCCATTTTAAGAGTACGAATTAATTTACGAACAGCATACATCTCTCAGGACTCATATACGGGGGGAAGGAGAAGGTATGTATGTGTATATATATATATATATAAAAAAAGGTTTTTTTTTATTGTTATTTAAAAAAATTTACCTAGTCCTTTCTTTTAAAGTACTGCCCACACTCCAGTCCAGTAGGTGGCGGTAAATGCACCTGTCAGTTGGTTTGCCAACCGCCAATAAAATGTAAAGAAGAAGAAGCTCTCTCAGGACTCGCTGACGAAAGACCCACAACATTCAAGATGGCGGCGGCGGCGAGTTCCCTCGTTTCTTACGGCAGCGGCTCAGATTCGGAAAACGAGTCCGAATTCGGTAACGTTACCAGTCCGCAGAAGGTCGACCCAGACGCGGCAGCCCATCTTCAGCCGTTAAAACCCGGCACTATAACGGCGTTAGCCGTTCTGAATTCCGCGCCCGAAGTCGCCGTGAAGGTAAACAAGAAACGCGCCTCAGAATGCTTCAGTACAGTAGATTATAAGGACGTTAAAGTGGTTTTTAAGTGAACTGTATTTTGAAAAACGCTGCTATGTTTGTGTATTAGCTCTGTCGAGTAAAATGTTGTTAATTTTGGTGTTCTGTTCACTTATTGATAAGTAAAATCGTGTTGTTTGTCAGGAAGATGTTGAGACCGGGGTTCATCTTGATCCAGCACTCAAAGAAGTCACGTACAACCCTACATATGAAACCATGTTTGCTCCAGAGGTGACTGATGTTGTGTTTTTCAGTTATTGCGTGTAATATGTGATATGAGCGTCTTATTAGGTTGGTTTGAGAACTTGCTATGTAAGTTTATTCTTCTTAGACTACATTTCTAAAAGCTGCTCCTCCTAGAGTTTTCACACTACAACCGCCAAACTCAGCCCAGATCTTCAGATTGTTCTGACTCGGGTTGCTTGCTCTTTTCAGACTGATCGGACTTACATTTTTCCTAAAAATGAAGATTAAAAATCATCAAAATCCCATAGACTCACATTGGCGGAGTGTTCAAATGAGCCAAGACTATTCAAACTCCAACTGTCAAAATTCAAATTTAAACTCCCAGAATCCTTTGAGACTCAATCAAACTGCTATTCTATGTACTATTTCTAATCCTTTTAGACTCATTTAAGCGTCCATTCTACCTAATATTTCTTATATTGTGCTAAAACATGCTAGCAATGTATTAAATCATGCTGAAATATGCTAGCAGTGGGCTAAATCGTGCTAACAACATGCCAATCATGCTAGTAATATGTAGTAAGCTAATCGTGTTAGAAACATGTTAACAACAAGCCGGTCATGTTAGAAACATGTTAACGGCATGCAAATCATGCCAGAAACATGCTAGTAACATGCTAATCATGCTAGAAACATGTTAACAGAATGCTAATTATGTTAGATACATGTTAGTAACATGCTAACGACATGCTATTCGTGTTAGAAACATGCAACTCATGTTAGCAACATCATGTTAAAACCATTCTACCAACATGTTAAAACATCCTAGCAATATGCTAAATCATGCTATCTGTCTATCTCAATTTTATTAAAACTGTTTAAAACTTGTCAAGCTTTTACAACTCTTTCAAATGTTCAGGCTAGACTTAAAGGGTTAGTTCACCCAAAAATGAAAATGCTGTCATTAATTACTCACCCTCGTGTCGTTCCAAACCCGTAAGACCTTCGTTCGTCTTCAGAACACAATTTAAGGTATTTTTGATTGAATCTGAGGGCTCTCTGACCCTCCCATAGACAGCAAGGTAACTACCACGATCAAGACCCTCCCATAGACAGCAAGGTAACTACCATGATCAAGAGCCACCCACAGACAGCAAGACCCTCCCATAGACAGCAAGGTAACTACCACGATCAAGACCCCCCCATAGACAGCAAGG
>NW_015505766.1:674973-697402 GCF_001515645.1 Sinocyclocheilus grahami | reverse complement strand
GGTAACTACCACGATCAAGACCCTCCCATAGACAGCAAGGTAACTACCACGATCAAGAGCCTCCCATAGACAGCAAGGTAACTACCACGATCAAGAGCCTCCCATAGACAGCAAGGTAACTACCACGATCAAGACCCTCCCATAGACAGCAAGGTAACTACCACGTTCAAGGTCCAGAAAAGTACCAAGATGATTGACAAAGTAGTCCGTGTGACATCAGCAGTTCAACTGTAAAGTTACGAAGCTACGAGAATACTTTTTTGCGCAAAGAAAACAAAAAAATTCCACATTTTCGTCTCTACTGCATTACTTGTGGACGCGTGTTCACGACAGTACTAGTGATCACGCCGGATCTGGGTTGTGAACACAAATGTGGAATAAAGTTTATTCGTAGCTTTGTAACTTTACAGTTGAACCGCTGATGTACAGTTGAACTCATAATGGAATTTTTTCCAGGTGCTTCTGCGCAGCATAGAGATTAAAACATTTAAACTTTTCAGAATGCCGCAAGCGCACCGCGAGTCATGTGACAAGAACCAACCAATCAGAGTCATCCTGCCAAGATGAAGGAACAGCTGATCATAGCTGTACTGGGATAGCCGTTTTTAAATAAATTTAGTAGCAGAGCTACTGCAATGAGTTTTAGTGCTGCAAATCCGTTTATCCTTTGCTGAAACTCCCGAGTCTTCATGGAGAGCGGAGGTCATGGTTGCTTAGCAACGGCAGACGCGAGCGCAAGTGCCCGAACGCTTTGGAAAAAAGCAGAAAGCGGCGCACCTAGCGTTTTCTATGCATTTTTAGGCGCGACGTGAACACGGCCCCTTATACTGGCTTTTTATGCGTTGCGTTGCATCGTGCCGCGTAAACATAAAACCATGTCTGCATTTGTGATCGGAGAAATGACAAACAACAAGTGCTACTCTACACTGCTCAAAACTCGCTTTAAATATATAAAATATAAAAACTCTTTAAATATAAAAGACGTACGATGTGAAGCGAAAGTCAAAGAGAGAAGATGCGGTACAGCTGAATCACCACTGTTTTCATCTGATGGTTTGAGTGGATTTATTTACTCATCTAACCTACAGTCGAACGCTGCGGGAATGAGTAATGCGATGTATGCGCAATCCCGCAACGAAATTCAGGATCTGATTAAACATAATTCTATTATACAGAGACTTGTGAAATAGATTTCCATGACTTTTCAAAAACTGAGTTTATTTATTTTTACAAAACTTTCTAGGCCTGGAAATTGCTGTTCAATGACTTTTCCAGGTTTTTCATGACTGTACGAACCCTAATGTGATGATCGGGTGCGGTTATCTAAATCAGACAAAAATACAGGTGGGGGCGGTTGGCGGGTGGATCATTTATTTGAAGCTGCGGATTCGGGTGACGTTTTAGCTCATCCGCGCATCACTAATGTGTAGGGATGGGTACCGGGAACCGGTATTTTTTTTTGGACCGGTATGTAATTGGGTCAATACCGGACTACCGATAAGCTTCAGGACAGACGATACTGTTATCGATACTTGTGTTGTTTTATCTCCGCTGTTCTAACATGTGCTAATTCAGAGCGCGTTCACCCAAAGCATCCGTACACTAAAAGGCCGGTCAAACAGCATCTGATTACTTGGTTATCTTCGTTATCATCACACAGAAAAACACACAGGGTTTACATATAAACACAGTTAATTATGTCTAAAGTGAAAGTAAACAGTTGAGAGAAAAACGGATGCGTGCAGCTCTTAAAGGGACAGTACAATACAAACATGCTGCCGCTTGTCATTAAAGGGATAGTTCTCCCAAAAATGTAAATTCTGTCATTATTTACTCAGTAATGTTGTACCAAACATGTATTACTTTTTATTTATTCTTGTGCTGAACACAAAAGATGATATTTTGAAGAATGTGGGTAACCAAACAGTTGCTGGTCCCCGCTGACTTTAATAGTAGGGGAAAAAATATATGAAAGTCACTGGGGACCAGCAACTGTTTAGTTTCCCACATTCTTCAAAATAGCTTTTTATGTTCAACAGCAGAAAGAAACTCATTCAGGTTTAAAACAACTTGAGAGTGAGTAAATGATGACACGATTTTCATTTTTGGGTGAACTATTCCTTTAATGTTAATAAAATAAAACACAGAGGAAAATAGCTCGCTGCTCTTGACTGAAGAACTTTAATACAGCTGCTAAAGTTCAGCAGTAATAAAATAACTTGACATTTTCAACAACTTTTCACTTCATATCTTTTTGCACCAAATAGTATCGATAACAGTATCGGTATCGATAAAATGTAAAAAATATAATCCGCTAAAAATCACCCAAATCACCTTTAACCTGTGTTATTAGAGACTAATCATTTTCTTAATCCTGTTTTGATGTGACAGGACGAGCAAAAAGAGCTAGATGAGATCCTAGCCAAGAGACAGAAGCGAGGCAAGAATGAAGAAGAGGCTCCAGCGGAGGAGAAGACCGTCCTGCACGGTACGACACACAACCACAACCACAAACGTGCAGCTAAACGAGTCTTCAATCTGCTGTTAAACCGCTTTATCTCCCTCTTTACAGTTAAAGAAGCGTACGATTATCAGGGCCGCTCGTACCTGCACGTTCCTCAGGACGTGGGCATCAACCTGCGCTCAGCGGACGTCCCGGAGAAATGCTACCTGCCCAAGAAACAGCTGCACGTCTGGACCGGACACACCAAGGTAGGGATTTTTAGTTTTTCTGGATTCTGTTTTAATGGTCGAGTCAGGATCGTCGTCTTCATCTTCGCGACACGGACTCAGAAAACACAAATTTATTAATAAATAATTAAAATATCTCCTTACTATTTCCCCCCCGACACATTCATGGTAATTACTAGAGGTAGTTGATTGCTGCAACTATCGGTTATCGTCAGAAATCCATGCCGATAGTTTTCCGGGTTGCGTCCATTGCTGGAGCGGCTGAGAAGGGTCTGCTGTCATTATACAGTGCGAGAGCGGCCTCTAGTGGTTGAAATCACTGACCGCACGTGCTATTTGTTTAGACAAGTGATACCGCACGCTGAACAGAGCGGGAAACTTCAGATGCGGATTTAAATGCAGCCGACAGAAAATCCTGCCACGCCATTCACATTTAAATTTACATGACTTTAAATTACATTATATTGGTCCCGAATCGTTGTTTATGTACATAATGAATTGTGTATTGTGCATTTTCAGCAAAACGTTTGTCTTTCTGTGGCTCTAATAAAGTCTGTGTGCTTCATTTATAGAGCTATAATTTAGGTCGCGCTTTCTCTTTCCGTTTGCTCCGTGTTTTTTTAAACGCCGAACTTCAAACTCATCTATGCCTCATTGTTACAATATCCATATGTATATAATTTTAATGCTATTGTAACGCCATCTTCAAGCACGACAGTTAAAATGAAATGGTAACACTTTAAAATAAGAGTCCATTTGTAGCATTAAGATTAATGAAAGCCGTGTAAGTATGGTTCCTTATTAGAGTGTGTTAATTTCAACACATACTATTACTACTATTATTATTATTATTTTTACTATTGCTACTAGTATGGTTCAGTACTGTTTTTGTTAATAAAGCATTATTTTAGTTTTTGTTCAGTATCAATTTTAAAATAATCGGTTAATTAATCGGTATCGGCCAGTGTGGTCCAACCTAGCTATCGTTATCGGCAAAATCCACTATCGGTCGACCTCTAGTAATTACTTTTGCTGGGGCTTTGCAGCATGCTTTAGCAATAGACGTTTTTTGCTGTCATGTGCAATGTTTGCAGATTCTGCACTGCACATGACCAGTTGACATGCAGCTATTCCCGAAGCATTGGGAACTTTTATTAGGTTAACTCCCCACGCTCCAACTTCTCCCTGATGCTCTGCATGGTCAACTGTCACCTATATGCTAATGTGTGCGTATATGCGTTGCGTATTGCATAGGCGATGTATAATATTTATAATATAATCAATATAACAATATTTCATACAGTAGCCTGTGTGCGCTTTGCGCGTATATGGCACAATAAAAGGAGAGAAGCTAAATGAGCCCGAGTCCGACCCCGAGCCCAATCTGTAAAAAAAAAAAAATGCACCGACTACGCCACGTTTTGTACGAGAAACTGCAAAAGACAGGGGCGCAAGTGGAATGCAAAAAACATGGTGACATTCATTTTTAAGTAAATATAATGGGTGATATATTGTCACCAAAAATAATTGAGGTCATGTACATATATTGTGCAATAAGTCGATATGGTCTTGTTTAGGGATCTGTGCCTTTGTGCATACGGAGTAGTGATTGTGTTTTTCAGCAATAGTGTGCACGCTTAATTTACAGAGAAAGAAGGTCTGGGGAAAATCTCCATACAAGTTCTTTCTGCATTTTTCTACTTGTTACTTTGCACTTTTTGTTAGAAAATGTTTATTTACTATTTATTTAGGTTTTTTAAGGTATCTAATATTTTGATACTTAATTTCCGTGATCTAAATATTCTTAAGAATTAAAAGTTTGTTGTCATTTGAAAATGTGGATAGGCCTTCGTGCATTATTATGCTGTTATATTATGATTATATATTCAGTGGCATAATATGGTCTTAAAATGACAGTAATATAGTTTATCGCATTTATTTCTGGGGCAATATATCACACAACAAAAAGTTGTTATCGTCACAGGCCTACTGAGATGTCAGTTTTTTAGTGATTATAAAGGGAGCGCTCTTTGCTCAAACCATGCACGCAGCAGCCTAAGCTTGCTTTGAGATAAAAATAACAGTGGTTTGTGAATGTTGATGATTTAATAAATATTTTATCGGGAGTGTTTATGCTGGGATGTTGTGGAACTTACCATTTCATGTAAATTTCATGGATGTACTGAAAAAAATGTATAGAGGCTGCTTTAATGCGGGCGGGAGCGGGACACTCGTGAATGTTGCGGGCGTCCCGCGCAGGTCTGTGTTTCACTCACGCGTCTCCTGTCTGCAGGGCGTCAGCGCCATCCGGCTGTTCCCGGTGTCTGCTCATCTCCTGCTCTCCTGCTCCATGGACTGTAAGATCAAGGTGAGATCCTCAGCTCAGACACGCCTCTCATGTCCTCACATAAGTTTGCACTTTCAGAGAGTCGCTCTGAATATCTAGCTGACGTCACACCGCAGGACGCTGTTATATAAAACTTCATCCTAAACAATGTTTTTCTAATTCTTGAATAATAATACTTATTACAACAACGGTAATAGTTGTATTAATCTGTATAATAGTCTATTCATCTAATAATAAAATAGTAATAATAATAATGATTATATTACGCAAGCATTTAATAGCCTTTAATAAAAAATATTATTATTATTAGTAGTAGTAGTAGTATTGTAATGTTATTATTCTTAATAATCTATTGATCTAACAGTGGTAATATTATTTTTATTATACTAGAATTTAATACAGTCTGTTAGAATAAAATTAAGTATTAATATGATGCAAAAACAATTATTTAATAGTTTTTAGACTCATATTAACATAATTAATATTAACGTGATATATTAATATAATTGTTATACAAAGATAAGAAAATGTGATCAGTCTGTTACAATAAAACTAATTAATTATTATTGTTATTTTGCAAAAATGCATAATTATATAAAGTGCATTATAATAATATAATATTGATGTGATTAATATGAATATATGAATATAATTATTATACAAAAATACAAGAATTTAAAATAGTCAGTCAAACAATTTAATAGTAATAATAGTTTTACTATGACCGTTTTAAACATTTTTCTAATTGTATAATTTTGGTGTAATAATAATAATAGTAATAATTAGTTTTACTCTGATGGTTTTAAACATTTTTCGAATTCTTGTATAATTTTGGTGTAATAATTATAATAATTATTATTATTATTATTATGCAAGCAGTTTTTAAGACAACATATTAATTTATGAATTTTTATGAAAATTGTTTTACTAATGTATTTGGGCTAATTATTAATTGAGAGACATGATGGAATATTTTAATTTAAAAGAGCTGGTCAGGACTGTTTAAATGAAACACGAAGACCTTAAAATAAACGGTGACCATTTACAGCATCTAAAAGATAATTTTCTTTTATATGTTCATATGCATTTTAACAAATAAAAAGTCCAGCTACTGATATATCTGTGTGCTGATGTGGTTTTGGTCTTCTCTTGTAGTTGTGGGAGGTTTATAATGACAGAAGATGTGTGCGGACGTTTATCGGTGAGTCTTGTGTGGTTTCTATCTCTGCTAGTGGAAGGATCAAACACTTGAGTGATGTGCTTTAATTACTTCGTGATGAGCGTCTCGGCTCGTTTATCCAGCGCCGTCGGGTCCGCAGGAGACACACAGGAGATGAGCTGGATGAGATTCATGAGACGGCAGAGCTCAAGTGTTTAGTTCTGCATCTCAAAAGCTTAATTAAACTGTCATGAGACTCAGATTGAGGACTTGCTTTTCTCGACTCTATGATATGCCTTAAACTTGAACTTTAGTTTTAGTAGAACATCTAGAATATGAACCTGATTAACATAGCAAAAATAAAGTAGCAAATAAACAAATCATAAATAGAATGAATAATAATAATAATTAAGTGTTAGAATAATATAAAAAAATGTAAAAAAAAAAAAAAAATTTCAAAAGGGGACAGAAAGATTTTTTTTTTAGAGATTAATTGCTTTTGCGATTTTGATGTCACACACCGATCGGTCTAAGCAGCGCTGCTTCAAGTCGAGTGCGGGCCATTCACTCACCGTGTCTAAACCGGACGCTACAGTTGTCGAGTTGCACCGCAAGTGCTCTACACTGGACGCGACAAAGCGACCGTTGCAAATCATTTTAACTTTGTGTCAGTACGTCATAAATAGAACAAGGCATCAGTTTAATGTCGGGTTTTGTCACTGATTATAACGGGTCCTACTGTATTTTGCCGCTCGCTTCCGGTGTACACAGCGTCACTGATTATAATGGGTTCTACCGTATTTTGCCGCTCGCGTCCGGTGTACACAGCATCACTGATTATAATGGGTTCTACCGTATTTTGCCGCTCGCGTCCGGTGTACACAGCATCACTGATTATAATGGGTTCTACCGTATTTTGCCGCTCGCGTCCGGTGTACACAGCATCACTGATTATAATGGGTTCTACCGTATTTTGCCGCTCGCGTCCGGTGTACACAGCATCACTGATTATAATGGGTTCTACCGTATTTTGCCGCTCGCGTCCGGTGTACACAGCATCACTGATTATAATGGGTTCTACCGTATTTTGCCGCTCGCGTCCGGTGTACACAGCATCACTGATTATAATGGGTTCTACCGTATTTTGCCGCTCGCGTCCGGTGTACACAGCATCACTGATTATAATGGGTTCTACCGTATTTTGCCGCTCGCGTCCGGTGTACACAGCATCACTGATTATAATGGGTTCTACCGTATTTTGCCGCTCGCGTCCGGTGTACACAGCATCACTGATTATAATGGGTTCTACCGTATTTTGCCGCTCGCGTCCGGTGTACACAGCATCACTGATTATAATGGGTTCTACCGTATTTTGCCGCTCGCGTCCGGTGTACACAGCATCACTGATTATAATGGGTTCTACCGTATTTTGCCGCTCGCGTCCGGTGTACACAGCATCACTGATTATAATGGGTTCTACCGTATTTTGCCGCTCGCGTCCGGTGTACACAGCATCACTGATTATAATGGGTTCTACCGTATTTTGCCGCTCGCGTCCGGTGTACACAGCATCACTGATTATAATGGGTTCTACCGTATTTTGCCGCTCGCGTCCGGTGTACACAGCATCACTGATTATAATGGGTTCTACCGTATTTTGCCGCTCGCGTCCGGTGTACACAGCATCACTGATTATAATGGGTTCTACCGTATTTTGCCGCTCGCGTCCGGTGTACACAGCATCACTGATTATAATGGGTTCTACCGTATTTTGCCGCTCGCGTCCGGTGTACACAGCATCACTGATTATAATGGGTTCTACCGTATTTTGCCGCTCGCGTCCGGTGTACACAGCATCACTGATTATAATGGGTTCTACCGTATTTTGCCGCTCGCGTCCGGTGTACACAGCATCACTGATTATAATGGGTTCTACCGTATTTTGCCGCTCGCGTCCGGTGTACACAGCATCACTGATTATAATGGGTTCTACCGTATTTTGCCGCTCGCGTCCGGTGTACACAGCATCACTGATTATAATGGGTTCTACCGTATTTTGCCGCTCGCGTCCGGTGTACACAGCATCACTGATTATAATGGGTTCTACCGTATTTTGCCGCTCGCGTCCGGTGTACACAGCATCACTGATTATAATGGGTTCTACCGTATTTTGCCGCTCGCGTCCGGTGTACACAGCATCACTGATTATAATGGGTTCTACCGTATTTTGCCGCTCGCGTCCGGTGTACACAGCATCACTGATTATAATGGGTTCTACCGTATTTTGCCGCTCGCGTCCGGTGTACACAGCATCACTGATTATAATGGGTTCTACCGTATTTTGCCGCTCGCGTCCGGTGTACACAGCATCACTGATTATAATGGGTTCTACCGTATTTTGCCGCTCGCGTCCGGTGTACACAGCATCACTGATTATAATGGGTTCTACCGTATTTTGCCGCTCGCGTCCGGTGTACACAGCATCACTGATTATAATGGGTTCTACCGTATTTTGCCGCTCGCGTCCGGTGTACACAGCATCACTGATTATAATGGGTTCTACCGTATTTTGCCGCTCGCGTCCGGTGTACACAGCATCACTGATTATAATGGGTTCTACCGTATTTTGCCGCTCGCGTCCGGTGTACACAGCATCACTGATTATAATGGGTTCTACCGTATTTTGCCGCTCGCGTCCGGTGTACACAGCATCACTGATTATAATGGGTTCTACCGTATTTTGCCGCTCGCGTCCGGTGTACACAGCATCACTGATTATAATGGGTTCTACCGTATTTTGCCGCTCGCGTCCGGTGTACACAGCATCACTGATTATAATGGGTTCTACCGTATTTTGCCGCTCGCGTCCGGTGTACACAGCATCACTGATTATAATGGGTTCTACCGTATTTTGCCGCTCGCGTCCGGTGTACACAGCATCACTGATTATAATGGGTTCTACCGTATTTTGCCGCTCGCGTCCGGTGTACACAGCATCACTGATTATAATGGGTTCTACCGTATTTTGCCGCTCGCGTCCGGTGTACACAGCATCACTGATTATAATGGGTTCTACCGTATTTTGCCGCTCGCGTCCGGTGTACACAGCATCACTGATTATAATGGGTTCTACCGTATTTTGCCGCTCGCGTCCGGTGTACACAGCATCACTGATTATAATGGGTTCTACCGTATTTTGCCGCTCGCGTCCGGTGTACACAGCATCACTGATTATAATGGGTTCTACCGTATTTTGCCGCTCGCGTCCGGTGTACACAGCATCACTGATTATAATGGGTTCTACCGTATTTTGCCGCTCGCGTCCGGTGTACACAGCATCACTGATTATAATGGGTTCTACCGTATTTTGCCGCTCGCGTCCGGTGTACACAGCATCACTGATTATAATGGGTTCTACCGTATTTTGCCGCTCGCGTCCGGTGTACACAGCATCACTGATTATAATGGGTTCTACCGTATTTTGCCGCTCGCGTCCGGTGTACACAGCATCACTGATTATAATGGGTTCTACCGTATTTTGCCGCTCGCGTCCGGTGTACACAGCATCACTGATTATAATGGGTTCTACCGTATTTTGCCGCTCGCGTCCGGTGTACACAGCATCACTGATTATAATGGGTTCTACCGTATTTTGCCGCTCGCGTCCGGTGTACACAGCATCACTGATTATAATGGGTTCTACCGTATTTTGCCGCTCGCGTCCGGTGTACACAGCATCACTGATTATAATGGGTTCTACCGTATTTTGCCGCTCGCGTCCGGTGTACACAGCATCACTGATTATAATGGGTTCTACCGTATTTTGCCGCTCGCGTCCGGTGTACACAGCATCACTGATTATAATGGGTTCTACCGTATTTTGCCGCTCGCGTCCGGTGTACACAGCGTCACTGATTATAATGGCTTCTACTGTATTTTGCCTGATCTGATCTAAAGTTAACAGACAGTGTTTAGTGCAGTGCACATGTTTACTTAGAGTGAAAAATTTAAGGGGGTCTGAATACTTTCCGTACCCACTGTATAGGTCTGGCCAACAGAAAATAACATTTATGTTTAATCTATCTAATAGTGTGTTGGTCATACTATACAATGATTTATAGCTTGTCTTTGTTGAATAATACAGAACTTAAAGAGCTTTAAAAAATTATTGCATATTAAACTGCAATATTGGTTAAAAAAAATTGCAATTAGATTATTTTCCAAAATCATTCAGCCCTAAAATTAATATTTTATTACTTAATACTTAATTAAATTGACACATTAAATTGATCAAAAGTGACAGTAAATACATTTATAACGTTACAAAAGATTTCTATTTCAAATAAACGCTGTTCTTTTGAACTTTGTTCATCTGTGAATCCTGAAAAATAAAATGCATCACGGTTTCCACAAAAATATTAACGTTTTCAACATTGATAATAATCAGAAATGTTTCTTGAGCAGCATATTATGATTTCTGAAGATCACGTGACACTGAAGATTGGAGTAATGCTGCTGAAAATACAGCTTTGATCACAGAAATATATTACAGTTTAACAGATATTCACATAGAAAACAGCTGTTTTAAATCATAATAATATTTCACAATTTTTACTGTATTTTTGATCAAATAAATGCAGACTTAGTAGGCATAAGAGACTTCTTTCCGAAACACTGAGAACATCGTGTGAACATTAGTGTTAATGCGTGTCTGACTGATGTCTGGTGTCTCTGTAGGTCACAGTAAAGCCGTGCGTGACGTTTGCTTCAATAACTCCGGCACACGGTTCCTGAGCGCCGCCTACGACCGATATCTCAAACTCTGGGACTCCGAGACGGGTGAGAGCTTCACACAAACACAGACCAGTCATCCCACTAGTTTCCCAGACCTCTCTAGTTCTAGCGGTTTGTGTTCGTGGTGTGCTGTTGAAGTCTAGCACTAAAGAGTCTCCTCTGCTCGTTCAGGTCAGTGCATCGCCCGCTTCACCAACAGGAAGGTTCCCTACTGCGTCAAGTTCAACCCAGACGAGGACAAACAACAGCTGTTTGTAGCCGGGATGTCCGACAAGAAGATCGTCCAGGTACCGAGCCGAGAGCCAATATTGCATTATTTTTATATAACGTTATTCCCGCTCATGTTTATGATGAGGACGCTCATGCACACTTTATTTCACGCTTCATAAACACCTTACAGGACTGAATACAGCCTAGTGTTACTTTGGGAGCATTGAGATACTTAATATTTTCAATTCGTTGTTATTTTTATATATTAGGTTTTTAATTCCATTTTAAGGTGTAATAATTTAGTTGTGTATTTGTCATTCGGTTTTTTTGTGTCTATATAATTTTAAGTTTTAGTAATTTAGTTGTATATTTTTTGACATTTTAATTCATATTTTTAAATGTCTACGTAAGTTGCGTAAATTTTTTTTATTTTAGTTTTAGTAATTTAGTTGTAGTTTTTGACATTTTAATTCATATTTTTAAATGTCTACATAAGTTGTATTAATTTTTTATTTTAGTTTTAGTAATGTAGTTGTGTATTTTTTGACATTTTAATTCATATTTTTAAATGTCTATATAAGTTTTATTAATTTTATTTTAGTTTTAGTGTCATAGTTGTGTTTTAATGCCTATTTCTTAATGTCTATATATTTGTAAAAAAAAAATATTTCAGTTTTAGTGATTTAGTTTTGAATTTTAATTGTCTTTATCATTTTTATGAACTTAATTCAGTTTAGTATTTTTGCCATTTAAATTAATTTTTTTAAATGTCTATATAATTTAATAATTTTTATTTCAGTTTTAGTAATTTAGTTGTATATTTTGTTGACTTTTTAAAATGTCTACATTTTTATAAATTTTTGTTTTAGTGTTTCAGTTTTGCTTTTTTGTAATTTCAATTCTTTTTTCATTTCTACATAATTTGTATTCAGTTATTTACATTTTATTGATTTAGTTGTGCATTTTTATAATTTTAATTATTTTTAAACATTTGTATAATTAGTTAATTTTTATTTTACTTTATCAATTTAGTGGTGTATTTTTTTTTAAATTCTTTTCATAGTTCTACATAATGTTTTATTCATTTTTATTTCAGTTTTAGTAATTTAGTCGTGCATTTTTCGATTTGAATCATTTTTAATTAATATTTTTATACATTTTTATTCCTGTTTTAGTATGTTAGTAGTCCGTTAAACTAAATGAAAATGAGATTATTATAAGTAAGTACGGTTTTGAGGTTTTATTTCAGGTGACGTTGGGAAAGAGTTTCTTCTTCTGGTTGTCAGTGACTGATGTGACTGTGTTTGTGTGCAGTGGGACATCCGCTCTGGCGAGGTCGTTCAGGAGTACGACAGACACCTCGGCGCCGTCAACACCATCACCTTCGTGGACGAGAACCGGCGCTTCGTCAGCACCTCCGACGACAAGAGCCTGCGCGTCTGGGAGTGGTGAGGAGGCTCTTCATTACTGAAAACCCTTTCAATCCACACAGGGATGCACAAGCAACATCTGTGGAGTTATCACGAAAATAATGTGGTCCTTAAAACAGCCTCACTTTCTTCAAGCAGATGTCGTTGTTAACTTTTTATCTTCTGATTTCAGGTGAAAAGTGATCCGTTCGTTTTAGTTTAACACTGTTGATATTTTTCAACAGGTAAAAAAAAAGGAAAAAGACATTAAATCTACATCAGGGTTATTATAGTTCACTAAATCTACAACTAAAACCATTAAAAACAGTTTTGTTTCTTAATAAATGTTAACTAAAATAAAATACAAAGAAAAACCTTTTTTTTTTCAGCTAATTGCCAAGGCAGCATTTTTCATTTAGTTTAACGTGATATACAAAAATAACTGATATAAAATTAATAAAAACACATATATATATATATTTTTTTTTTTTAAATGAATTTTATATCAGTTGTTTTTGTATAATATAAATATAATTTTGTGTATATATATATTTGATATTAATATTTAAATTAACATTTTTCTTAATAATTTATTCCTGTTATTACAATTCTAAAAATCTTATTGGTCCTTAATTTTATTATTTTATAAATAAATAATATTAAATATTCTATATATCTTTACCAAATTAATTAAAATTGTGAATTTTTTTCTCATATTCATAAAATAAAATTTTTTGTAAAGATGATTATATATATATTTCTTAGCGATTAAACAAATTTTTATTATAATTTATTGTAAATTATACACGTGTGTGTATGTGTGTGTATATATATATATATATAAATATATATAAGTGTATTTGTCGTGTGTATTTTTTGTTATTTAGATAATTGTTTTTACATAAATTTATATATATCTACTTTTTTTTAAATAAATTTAATAAAAAAAATTTATTAAATTATATCAAATCTAAAAAATATATTATGTATTATAAATTGTGTATTTTTTAAATTATTTTGTTTAGATACTTTTTTTTAACAAATATTTTTTTTAAATCTAGAAAGATTATAATTATAATTTATTATAATTTACAGTATAATTTTTATATACAGTGGGTACGGAAAGTATTCAGACCCCCTTAAATTTTTCACTCTTTGTTATATTGCAGCCATTTGCTAAAATCATTTAAGTTAATTTTTTTTCCTCATTAATGTACACACAGCACCCCATATTGACAGAAAAACACAGAATTGTTGACATATATATATATATAAAATAAATAATATATTAATGAAATAAAATAAATTTTCCATGCCAACTGGCATATTTTTTCCAAAAAGCAGTACTATGAATACTTTCATGCTCATTAATACTTTCATAGTTAAACCTCCATCTGTGTGTCTGAATACATGTTCATAACACGCCGAGATGTGCTGACTGCAGTGCAGCTTTTCATGTTTTAAAATGTGATGTATATGTATCTTGTCAGGGATATTCCTGTGGACTTCAAGTACATCGCTGAGCCCAGTATGCACTCGATGCCTGCGGTCACGCTGTCGCCCAACGGTGAGCTTGCTGTACATGTCACGTGACTCTCTATCGCTCGCATGGCTTCCTCTCTGCGATCGATAACTGAGCAGGATCCCTCGTTCTCCTGCGTGTCAGTGTTTCTCTTCTGAGGTGCAGATGAACTCGTGTGAACCCAGACCACAGTCACAGGTCCCCCGAAGATGCTCAAATAATTCCCCAGGAACTAACTAGTTGATTAGAGAGGTTAACTCTTACTTATCTAAGCTTTATTTTGTAGCACAGTTTCTTTAAAGAGCCAGTGTTTACAGTCATTAAAGCAGCAGCTTCGACTAAACAATACTTCAAGACTGTTCAATAACTAAATATTTAATTGATGGTACTTTATTGTTCGTTAGCAACTTAAAATCGAGTCGAAAGTTATTTTTGTCCCCAAGAGTTCATAATGTAAGCTGAAGATATGGATGAAGAAGAGCATTTGGCTTTTTAAGTGTAATTTAACATGTTTATTTTAATATTTCTTCATTTACTGTAGTTATAGTTTTGTTTATTAGGTTTTAAAACATAAATTGAATATTCAATATTTATTAATTTTAACTACATTTTAAAACATGCATTAAGTAGCTTTAAATATCTATTATTTGTCCATTTTTAAAAAATGTTATTTTATTTGCCTTTTATGTTTGAATTATTATTTAATTGATGGATTTTACACAAAGTAAAATTAAGTCAAAATTTTTGTTGTCCAGAAGAGTTTAATGCCTTTTTTTTATTATTTTTTTCGATTAATAATTCTTTGGTTATTTTACATGCAATTTATTTTAATAATTATTAGTTTACTATAATTATGGTTTTATTTATAGTCATTTATAGTTTTATTTACTATAGTTATAACGTTTTAAAGTACAAATTAAATAAACAGTTTTGTTTATTTATTTTTCATTTTAAAGATGTTTTTTATTTTGTTTAATTATTTAAACAAATAGTTTTAAACATGTATATTTTGTCCTTTTAAAAAAAGTGATTTATTGCCTGTTTTATGTTTTTAATTATTATTTAATTTATGGTATTTTATTGTTTTTATTGTACAACTTAAAATTGAGTGGAAAAATAATTTTTGTCCTGAAGAGTCCAATGATATTTATTAAGTCTAATTTCTTAATAATAAAAGCATTTGGGTCTTTAAATGCAATTTAAAATATTTATTAATTTATTTACTATTTAATAATTTACTATGGTTATGGTTTTATTTAATTACATTTTAAAACTTGCATTTTATAAACTGTTTTATATACGTCTTAATTTGTCCATTTAAAACGATTTATTTCCATTTTTATAGTTGAAATTAAATGTCCGTAATTTTATTTTTAAATGTCACTTCTAGTCCTCCGTGCACTAAACCAGTGTAATTATTCAGTGCTTCCTGAAGACAGCCTAGTTTATTATTATTATTACTAGTTTATTTTTAAGATATGCAGCTCCTAACTTGAATGATAAGTGAATGTGAGCTGGAGATCTTGGCATCCTGAGCTGCGCAGTAATAACTTATTTGATTAATTTCAGGAAAGTGGCTGGCCTGTCAGTCCATGGACAATCAGATCCTGATCTTCGGAGCGCAGAACAGATTCCGGCTCAACAAGAAGAAGATCTTCAAGGGTCACATGGTGGCGGGATACGCGTGTCAGGTGGACTTCTCTCCGGACATGAGGTGAATCTCCTCAGACGAGGCAGTAATTAGTGTGATTAGAGCTTTGAGCTGACGCAGCGCTCCTGAATCAAGCAAAGCTGACGGATCTCAGTTCATAAAGAGAGTCACTTGCTTCATTCCTGAATGATTCAGTTGTTCGAATGAATCAATTGAATGAATGATTCAGTGATCAAATCAGTGACTTGCCGCCACCTGCTGGCAATTTGGTTTCATTTTTACCGTATAATTTCAGTTATTTGAATCATAATTGTATATTTAAAACATTAATCTCCACATGAATTTAATTGCACTCATGCCACCTCTGAGCCTCATTAAATGTCTGTAAATGTACCTACAAGCCACTTTGGTGTTCTTCTGTGCCACCTCTGTAGTACAAATTAATTTATTCAAACTAATTTCATATGATTGGTAACTTATTTGTAGGGATGCACGATATTGGATTTTTGCCGATATGCCGATATTTTTCAACGCATTTTGGCCGATAGCCGATACTGATATATTTCCTTTTTTTTTTGGAAAAAACACAGAAATTATAAATCTGTGCAGAAATTATAAGCAAATTATTTTTATAAATGCAATTTAAAATATTTATTAATTTATTTACTATTTAATAATTTACTATGGTTATGGTTTTATTTAATTACATTTTAAAACTTGCATTTTATAAACTGTTTTATATACGTCTTAATTTGTCCATTTAAAACGATTTATTTCCATTTTTATAGTTGAAATTAAATGTCCGTAATTTTATTTTTAAATGTCACTTCTAGTCCTCCGTGCACTAAACCAGTGTAATTATTCAGTGCTTCCTGAAGACAGCCTAGTTTATTATTATTATTACTAGTTTATTTTTAAGATATGCAGCTCCTAACTTGAATGATAAGTGAATGTGAGCTGGAGATCTTGGCATCCTGAGCTGCGCAGTAATAACTTATTTGATTAATTTCAGGAAAGTGGCTGGCCTGTCAGTCCATGGACAATCAGATCCTGATCTTCGGAGCGCAGAACAGATTCCGGCTCAACAAGAAGAAGATCTTCAAGGGTCACATGGTGGCGGGATACGCGTGTCAGGTGGACTTCTCTCCGGACATGAGGTGAATCTCCTCAGACGAGGCAGTAATTAGTGTGATTAGAGCTTTGAGCTGACGCAGCGCTCCTGAATCAAGCAAAGCTGACGGATCTCAGTTCATAAAGAGAGTCACTTGCTTCATTCCTGAATGATTCAGTTGTTCGAATGAATCAATTGAATGAATGATTCAGTGATCAAATCAGTGACTTGCCGCCACCTGCTGGCAATTTGGTTTCATTTTTACCGTATAATTTCAGTTATTTGAATCATAATTGTATATTTAAAACATTAATCTCCACATGAATTTAATTGCACTCATGCCACCTCTGAGCCTCATTAAATGTCTGTAAATGTACCTACAAGCCACTTTGGTGTTCTTCTGTGCCACCTCTGTAGTACAAATTAATTTATTAAAACTAATTTCATATGATTGGTAACTTATTTGTAGGGATGCACGATATTGGATTTTTGACGATATGCCGATATTTTTCAACGCATTTTGGCCGATGGCCGATACTGATATATTTCCTTTTTTTTTTTGGAAAAAACACAAAAATGATAAATCTGTGCAGAAATTATAAGCAAATTATTTTTAATTTTGGTTAGTTTTTAACAACGTGTTTGTTAGAATTAAATGGACAACAATGAAGTTCTTTTATAATGACAGTACATTGAAGATTTGAAAATAAATATAAATAAACTATATTCAATCTGCGTTTTTTTTTTTCTTCAGAAAGATTCGGTGGCAACCTTAACATTTTATTTTAAGATTTAACATTTGTAAATGGTCTAAAGCAAGAGTGGTAAAAATTCTGAAAATCTTTTAGAGCTCATAATTTGTTATGCAAAATATAACATATTACACTTTAATGAATAAATCAGTATATATAAAATTATTTAAGTGACATGTTTTTTTTTTGTTCATGTAAGCTATAGCTTCTGAACTTTAAATCAAAACATACACATGATTGTATGGCATCAATTCCTGCTTTATTTAATCAGAAACACAGCCTAAATATTATATTTGTATTTTGCTTTCATTTAGTTAGAAGTCGGCCAACAGCGCCCCCTACAGAATTAAAACTCCTTACTGAACGGGCATTAGGACCCGGGGGAGCCTGCCGCTGCACGTGCTATTACTGTTGACTCTATCACACACCGAACGTGTCATTCTGTACATGCATTCTCAGTTTAAATGCAGCCATCCAAAACAGTGGATCTAAATATCATTCAGGCAAAACTTTGCTTCAAGAATGAGCCACACTGCTGACATGATGTAATCGCTAGCATACCCTGAGCACATGTGAGTTAATGTATTCCTCTTATCGGCAAGACATATCGGTATGATTTTTCATATTGGGCCGATGCCGATATTTACATTTAAAGCCATTATCGGCCGATTACGATATTGGTCCGATAATATCGTGCATCCCTACTTATTTGTCTTATTCTACTTATTATTATATTGCAAAAACTAATCTTTTGACTGAAGATTTTTCTTCGACCAAACCCCATTCATCCAGTTTAAGAGCAGTGTTTTTCTTCTTGTAATTAGGAGCGCTTGTCCTCCTAATTAAAACATTTAGGAGCACCTTCTGATCAATAATCAAAAATTAGCCTTCCTAATACGAGACTCCTTAAAGTGACTTACAGGAGTATCTTTGTAATGGCATCTTCTTCATCTGTCAAATTCTAAAATTTATGTTTATAATCTTCTTTTAAATTTATATTTAGAACAATATGTAGAATAAGACAAATAAGTTTCCAATCATATGAAATTAGTTTTAATAAATTAATTTGTACTACAGAGGTGGCACAGAAGAACACCAAAGTGGCTTGTAGGTACGTTTCCAGACGTTTAATGAGGCTCAGAGGTGGCATGAGTGCAATTAAATTCATGTGGAGATTAATGTTTTAAATATACAATTATGATTCAAATAATTGAAATTATACGGTAAAAATTCAACTAAATCGCCAGCAGGTGGCGGCAAGACACAGATTTTATCACCGAGTCATTCATTCAAATGATTCGTTCGAACGACTGAATCATTCAGGAATGAAGCAAGTGACTCTCTTTATGAACTGACGGAACTTTAATCCCTGTTTACATCTGAAATATGACAGATGAGGTGGTCTCACTCAGGTCCAGTATGCTCTACAGGACCGGTTTGATACGGCTTAGTTTTACAAAGTGTTAAATATTATTATTTTTTATTAATTTATATATCAAAATGAAAATAAAATAATAATGATTATTATTGTTACTACTAAATAAAATATTAATATTATTTCAAACAAAAAATATTACTATTGTAATAATTCACTGTAAAAATAGTATTTAAGAAATTATATAGTAATAAAATAAATACTTTTGTTTTACAGTACAACTGTAAAATTACAATACTAATATTTATGCTGTCTTTTTTTTAACCATAAACCATCAAGGTTTTTTTTCCCCTTTATTGTATTAATTTTTTTTTGTGGAGCGCATATATTTAATTTAATAATCCTTAAATAATTCTTTAAATAATTTGATAATCACATTAAGCCATCTTGTCATTTTGGTTTTATTTTGATAAATATGAAAATATAATTGTTGTTGTTGTTGTACTACTAAATAAAAACATTACTATTATTTATTTAAAACAAAATAAGAAAAATTAGTTTTGTAATATTTTACTGTAAAATAAAAAATTTAGTATTTTAGAAGAATTGAATAATTTTATAGCACAGTTGTAAAGTTACAGTACTAATTAATGACTGTCTTCATTTTCAAACGTTAAATCATCACACTTTTATTGTTTAAAATATTGAAAATATTGTTTATATCGGCAGAGCATCATAAATATTATATTATACATATGTATTTTTATATTGGTGCATATAAATTATAACGTTTCAGTATCATTTTTACTTGGAAAATATGCCTTGATTTGAACTATTTTTACTGTGTTTTACTTCTTATTTAAACATTTTGGATTTATTTAGTTATAAAGACTTTTAAACCATTTTGAACCATTTCAGAGCAATGCATAAATACGAAGGTATATTTTGAATCCTTAAAAAAATCCTTATTTATTAATATATATTAAATTATTCATAGGTTTGATTATTTATATATATTAATTTATTCATAGGTTATATATAATATAATTTTTATCTGTATTTTTTGTCCCTGTACATGTTCTCCTGTTTAATAGTTTGAAGAATCACTGCATTAAGTGTATTGTTTGACTGCAGTTACGTGGTCTCCGGCGACGCTGACGGGAAGCTGAATATCTGGGACTGGAAGACGACGAAGCTCTATCATCGGATCAAGGCGCATGACAAGGTGTGCATCAGCGCGCTCTGGCATCCTCACGAGACGTCGAAGGTGATCACCTGCGGCTGGGACGGACAGATCAAGCTCTGGGACTGACGCATCCGCTTCCTCGTGTGTTCCTCTCGAGCCCGAGTCTGAGCTTTTAACTCTGATGTGAGATTATAAATGGGCTGGTATCCAGTCCTAAACACACGCACACGCACGCACACACACACACACACACACACACACAGACTTGCAGCTCATGCTTTTTGTTTTATAATGAATGAATCTGTATCTCCAGTGTCTCACATTTGTCTCTTTTTGAGGATAATAAATGTCTCTCGTTTATTTCTGCTGACTTTGTGTTTTGGTGGAATTTTCCCATTCATTTTCAGCATAGACGTTTCTTCAGTGAAGAGAATTAATTACAACATAGCATGTGATTAGAGGCATAAAGAAGGTACTTTAACATCTCTAGTGACGGATTGAACTCCTCAAATTGACTGTAAGACA
This sequence comes from Sinocyclocheilus grahami, assembly GCF_001515645.1. Classification (NCBI taxonomy): domain Eukaryota; kingdom Metazoa; phylum Chordata; class Actinopteri; order Cypriniformes; family Cyprinidae; genus Sinocyclocheilus; species Sinocyclocheilus grahami. Next base: position 676,670 of record NW_015505766.1, on the reverse strand, counting down.
TCGATTAGAGTGTAAAATACTGCATTTTAACTCAATAAGCGCTTCTGAAGTGGCATTTAGGCATCTTTCCACAGATTGTTTAATCCTGCTCAGAGGTGGCATAAATGCATTTACAACGCAATCACGACTGTATATTTTAATACTAAGTGCTGAGTTAGATCAGAGCAGGCATAATTTAGTCTGGCTTTTATCTGGCATTGCATTTTTACACTGAAATTTAAGCAGGCACAGAGCAGCCTTAACTCAGCTGTGTAAAGATAAATCGGGCAGTGGTGTGACTGTGGAACTAATCAACCCGAGGTTTTTCTTTTATGATCGCTGAAGATCTTCATTATTTAAAATCGAAATTTCAAGATAAATAAATGATTAAAAAAACACAAGCTGCCAGGGCCAAATAATGAAAATTAAAATAAATAATAAAAACTATATAGACATTTAAAATGATAAGAAAATGTACTAAATGATAATAAAACAGAACAAAATTAATAAAACTTTAACTAAAATTATTAAACTAAAATTATTAGTTATATTCAATTATATTAAAATTAAACTTTTAAAGACAATATATAAATAAAAGCTTATTCAAAATATGAATAAAAACTGCAGTATCACAATGATACTATAAAATTATTAAAAGTAGTTTTTTTTTATTTAGCTGAAAGAAATTAAAATACAAATATTAGAGAAAAAGTAAAAAAATTGCGTTTTGGCAACTACCTGAAATTAAATAAGTTTGCAGTACTAAAATAAGTTAGTACTTACAAGTTGAAGTACTAAAATGAATAAAACCAAAATAAAAATAAATTAAAGCTAAATAGATCATTTAAAATCAAATGATTTTATTTCTTCAAATGAAAATTGAAAATATAAAAATAAAAACTAATTTAAAATATTAATAAAAACGATTATAGCATCACAATGATAATATTAAAATATTACAAATTGTGTTCATGAATTGAAGCACGGCTGAAATAAAATAAAATATAAATATTAGAAGAAAACTTAACCTTGAATTTGAAGATCTAAAATTAATGAAACTAAATTAAAGATAAATGAGCAATGAAAAATAACACAAACAGCAAAAGCACATGACGATTACGAAATTAAAATGAAAACTGAAAATATAAAAATACTTTTTATCAAGAGTTGAAGGAAATGTAAATTCACGTCTGTACAGTAGAACACAAAGTTCAACACTCTTCAGCAATAAAAAGAAGAAATGTTAGTTTATCTTGTGTGATTTTTGCTTATTAATACACTGTAAAAAATGATTGTGATTTTAACAGTAAAATACTGTAAAAATGCTACAGTAAAAACCTGTTAACCGTAAGTTTCCATACTATATACGGTGAATAAATGTAATTACATTTAATGTAATTTTACTGTAAAATACTGTTAAAAATACGGTTTTTGGAAGTGAAAAAGAAAACGTCATTGTACAATTTACAGCGAAAAACCGTAAATTGACATGACACTTCATATTTGATTTTTTTTTGTTGTTGAAATAACATGTTTCTACTTAGTTTTTTCTTATCAGTTGTGTACATTAGGGTTTAATCTTACACCTAACGTTGTTAAATGAATGTTTATTGCATTATTTCAGTATCATGTGTGTCACGATGATGGGGTTTAGTGTTTGTGTGAAAGACACTGTGTGCACCTTCTATATATATATATACTGTATATACATATATATA